>NW_024412407.1:16676713-16680268 GCF_014898765.1 Herpailurus yagouaroundi
TTTTTTTTTTTTTTTTTTTTTTAACCTGAAAGTACTGGCCCTCCCTCTTACAACCTGTAAATTGGGATTGTAGTGCCTCGCCCCGGTACTTTAGGGCTTCCACCTTTATGCGGAGCGAGTGGTTGATCTAGGAAGTGAAAAAATTGAGTAGGAGGCTTTGGGCGAGGGAAAAGCCACACCACCTGCGGAGGAGGAGGTGGTGGAAGGGGACTTTGGCCCAGGCGGCGGAAGCCTTGTCTGCCTCGTTGCACCGTGCAGAAGTCCTCGTGTGTACAGCCCTGGTCTCTCCAAAAATTTAAAACGTGGAAGTAAAAGCGGTTTAAAAAAAACACAACAGCACTATATTAGTAATTAATTGATAGGGGAGGTGGAAGGGAACACGGCAAACCGGTTGTTAAAATTAGAGAACGTGATATATCATTTTCTCCCCTGCTAAAAGTCAGATGATCAGATCCGCAGAGTAACTCTTATTGTTTAATTTACTTTATTATAAAAGCAGTAAAGGGGCACCTGTGTGGCTTAGTTGGTTGAGCGTCCTGCTTCAGCTCAGGTCATGATCTCACCGTTTGTGGGTTTGGGCCCCGCATGGGGCTCTGTGCTGACAGCTTAGAGCCTGGAGCCTGCTTATGATTCTGTGTCTCCCTCTCTCTCTGCTCCTCCCCCGCTCATGCTCTCTCTCTCCCTTTCAAAAATAAATAAAAACATTAAAAAAAATTTTTAATTAAAAAAAGCAGTATAGGCTTATTGCAGAAAAAAAGAAGAAAGAAATTGAACAGTTAAGTTGGGATATCTGTTTCCAGCAATTTTGAACTGTTTCTTTCTTGAGGACATAACTTGGGCAATGGCAAATGTAGAACCCATTAGGAAGAAAAAAAAATATTTGCAGACCAGAACAAAGATTTAAAACAGCTGTCCCTGGGAGGATGTATTGTTTTCAGTTTTTGTTAAAGAATCCTAAAGGATCCTAAAGAATCCTAAAGGATCTGGCAGTATTTGCATGCTTGAAAGGTAAAGAGATGTTTAATGACTGCAGTTAATGTAATTGCCTGTGTGTGCCATGAATCAACTATGTGGTTTGCATTTGTTACTATGCTTTCAAAACAGTACTTCTGTGGTAGATGTTTGAATCCCCATTTTACAGATGAGGAAACTAAGCAGCTAAGTAACACTCAAGTTTCCACAGATCGTAGCAGAATTGGTATTTAAACCACCAAGCCTGAATTTTTAAACCACTCATTAGTTGTATTGTTAGCTTTTGGGTTAATACAAAATGGGGTTTTTATTAGACCCTGAGGCCTTCCTCATCCCCTATTTTCCTCTAAGTAAAAAATCTGAGGCGTTCCGAGAGTAGGGAGGTCTAGATAACGCTGAACTGCCACAGTACATGGGATAAAAAGAACCTAAATTTACATTTGAGAGTCTGACTAAAGACTCCAGGACAATTGAGGCCAATTTTTGACTGGTGGTGTCATTGCACCCATTAGTCTGTGCAGGTCCAGTGTTTAACTGAAACCAAACTAGGGTCTTCTCAGGGGACACAAGGGATGCACATTGTGTGTTCTTTCTTACTCTCAGAAAGTGGCTAGCCAGAGGAGCAACTAGACATCAACTATTCAATAAATGGGGGAAATTAACAGAAGAGGGAACATTGTTGAGCATCTGTGTGCCTAACCCTGTTCTAAAATCTTCCTCTGTTCGCATTTCATTAAATCCTGAAAACAATTGCATAGGATAGATATGAAGCTCCGTTTCACGTGTGAAGAATGCATCAGTCTCTGAATATTGGATGCTTGACTCCAAACCCACATGTGAACTGTCTTCCCTACAACGTGGTGATTCAGGTTGCTTGGTGAATTGAAGAACTACTGAATGAGTCTATACTTCATGCAGGGCATTGTGCAGGTGCTGAATTACCCATAAGACTCCCCTTGCTTTTGGGCAAGAAGTTTAAAGTCTAAAGAAGGAAACCTCCCTTAAAAAAATATGTACTCAAATAGGAAATAGTGAGGAACCCAAAAGAAGGAGAGCTAACATATTACGGAGTTTAGAAGTATGAGTTAGACTACTAGTTGAAGGAAATTTTGAAAAGCTTCTGAAAGAAATTGAGATTTTAGAACTCAAAAATTCAGTAGGACTGGATATGGGACAGACATTGGAGCATTCCAGGAGAGAGCAACAGGAATATTTCATGGTTCACAGAATTGATACGGTAAAACAAATCATGTCATGGTGTTTCTGCTCTAATGCTTAGGGCAACTCCTTGAATGGCCCTGCCTTATACTAAGGAACAAAGTGTTTGAAATATTTTGATTACAACAGGAGCTTCCCTGCAAACTGAAATGCACTCAGCAGCCTACACAGAAGTACAAGTCAGGCAGAGAGATAAGGCAGCTAACAACACCTACTTACTCTAAAGCCTCAGCTTTCTGAGACTTAAAAAGGAAATCGGCTTCAAAGGAATTTAACATGTCATGCCAAGGAACAATTACCAGGGATGGTTCATGTATGTTAATTAAAGTTCTTTGAAAAGGCCTGGGGGGCTTGTGATGGTTGTGAGTATTGTTTTTAGTATTTCCGTATTACTGTCATGTGTCTAAAGTTGAAACAGACAAGCAATTGTTGAAATAGTACTGGCCTGGAAAGAATCCTGTATCAACACAAGAAAGTCTGGGAAGAAATGACCCTGGTGTTAACTGCTGTTAGTTCCAGAGCCCTGGAGAATTCTGAATTGTTGACATACCTGCAAGATTGAGGCAGTAGATAATCTGTTGAAAACAGAGGTGCGATAAATGAGGCTGATCTGTTGATAAATACCCCGCAAGGGTCTTGAATGCCTCAGTATATAGGTGGGTGGTTTTCATTGTAAATCATTCTAACTGCTGAACATTGTAAAGTTGCCTGTAACTCTTGGGAGGTGGGTTGGGGGAGGGACGGGAAGCTGTGAAAGGGAGGTTAGAGGGAAGGGGGGGGGATCAGAGGTGTGTAGTAGCATTGTGAAATGAATGTATTGTGGGGAATTTAAAAAATCATTTTATAAACATCAAAGAGAAGATATTTAAGAATTGCAAGTATTAGCAAATGAAAAAAATTTAAGTGTCCAAATCCTATTTATTACACTTATTTTGAAAGTACTATTATACTTACTACACAGTTCCCCAGGGTGCTTGAATAGGAAGAAAATCATGTTTTAAACTGTTGTATGTAATACTCATAAAACACAGTGAACAATATCCCAATAAAATTTTCACGTCCTTTGGAAATCCACCATAAAAACTTGAGGCATGTCATTTACTTAGTTTCTCTGGCCAAAAAGTTTTGAATACCTGTGATCAGAAGAAATTCTGGAGAAAGGACTGAAAATTGGCTAAGGAAGCAAAAAAGGCAGTAGGCATTATTGAGGAGAGTGGGGTTGGGGTGGGGGTGATTGTTCATATCCTGTATGGATTATTTGTTTGCCAAAAATAAATTCCAGGAATGAAGCAATTCTGGGAGCCAGGTGCCTAGTCATTCAGAAAGTGGGAGGGATGGGGGGGTGGGTAGTCAGAAGTCAGATGA
>NW_024412407.1:16680368-16688601 GCF_014898765.1 Herpailurus yagouaroundi
GGCAGAGATATGCCCAAGCTGCTCTGAATGTAGTACATCAGTAGTCCCACCTGATTGAAAGTACCTCTGTGTCTGCCTGAAAAGCCCATGGGCCACTTTTTGTTTAGTGTCTAGCAGATCAATTGCTGTGAGTACAGAAAAGGGGGGGGGGGGGGGGAGGTTGTTGTATTTGTTTATTTGTTTAGAAATTCTTCTGATTATAGTTTCTCAAAGGAAATAGAACACTAGCAAAAAACGGTTACAAAAAAAATATATTCCACACCCTTAGAAAAAGTGAGAACACATCCTTTATGGATAAAGTTTTGAGTAAGAGGGATCTTAGGGATCTTTCAGAATCAGTGGAGGTGTAACAGTGTTTGATTTTGATTATAAAAATTCATTGCTCTGTGTGTCACAGATAAAATGCAGGACATTTCCTTTGAGAGAAGACTGTCATTTAGGCTTTTAAAAAGGCTCCTTTAATGTTATCTATGCCCTGTCCTGGTGGTTCCACTCAAGGGAACAGAGGGGAGTTCACTTGACTTAGATATTTTAGGTATTTGTTGTTCACATTGGCTCATTCTTCTGAAGTGCTGTCTTGGTTATCAACTTTAAAACTTTTTCCTCATGTGTTCAAATAAGGATATACGTATTTGCCTTATTTTATCTTCAGATATAGTTATCATTGATTTTACACTAAAACTGAATTTCTGGTCTGATCAATAAAAGCTTTTTTTTTTTTTTTTTTTCTAAGAGAGTAACCATATTATTGGCAACCTATCTCTGATAGGTTGAAATATAATATGTTGCTAGAACCTGTGGAATTTATAAACCAGAGTTGATAAGTCCCATAAAAGATCACTTGGTTCCATCTCACATGATAGTCAAGAATTTAAAATTACACAATTCTGAGATAAAAATGTTGGACTCCAGCTATTTTGTGCATGTACATAAATGTGTGAATACATAAACACCATACTCCTGGAAAAGTAAACAGTAAAAGGCAGTGTTGCAAGTGGGAGTAGAAAAATGGTAAAACTTCATCTTTGTATTAGAGTGAGCCTGTTCACTTGCCTAACTTCTTATGGTAAGAGTAACAGAATTTCAGGGGTGCCCGGCTGGCTCCGTCAGTTATGTGTCCGAGTCTAGATTTCCACTCAGGGCTTGATCTTGCAGTTTGTGATTTCGAGCCCTGTGTCCGGCTCTGCACTAACAGTATGGAGTCTGCTTGGGATTCTCTCTGTCTAGCCACCCCCCCCCACCCCCACCTTCCCTGCTCTCACTCTCTCTCTCAAAATAAATAATCTTAAAAATTTTTTCAAAAAGAATAACAACTTCAGATCCTCTTATAATAGAAATATTTAAAAATCTATTTTATATCTTGTGTAATGCTATTAGTGGCAATTGGATATTGGCAATAAAAACAGTTGTTATATTCTCTCAAGTTCTTGAAATGAGGTAGGGAACCCAATATGTAGACTTAGATTAAAATGCATATTTAGAAAAAAAGAACCTTGAGCACTTGAAAATGCAATTCTCCATTACCATTAAAAGAATCCATATATTTGTATCCTTGGAATAATCAGATTTCAACTTAACAATGTTGATGGGTGAGGCATCATGATCAAAGCAATCCCTTAATTTCCAGAAGAAATCATTGCTCATTAGAAGCTTAATAAATTATTTCCACTAACTTAAATCTCACCAACACATCCACACAATGAGAGTAAGGGGGGGTCCCATGAGAATTATTGTATTGGATTACCTTTTCTCTTTGAAGGAGGAAAACAAATGGGGACTTTTCTTGATAGCTATTAGGAACTTATTATAGACCACCAAAATATTACAGAAAAATACTCAAGCCATACAGATAAGAGAATGACAATAAATATTTAGCATCCAGATGTAGACGCAACCTCGCCAAAAAGAACATAGCTTTTCTACTCAGGAAGAAAGATTCTGCTTACGTTAGGGGGAAAGAATTTTTTCCTCCTCTTTCTATTCCCAGAATGACAGAGAAACAGAAAATATTTGAGCACCTTCCATCCACTCCAAGGCAAGAGCACACATGTGACTACCATCTTCATATTTTGGCCCCACTATGGCGATCCACGGGATAGACGTCAGCCTGAAGCATCAAGTGCAAACTGAATTTATAGAACTGGGATATTTTGAATGTATAAGGAAATATGACTAACAATTAACTCCTCAAGTGCTGATGCAAGACTGTACTAGAAGCAGTAGTAAAAGATGCTATTCTTTATGTCAGGATGTGAAAATTTACCTAGAAAAGATAAACTCTTCCTGCTTTAATCTGGCCTCCAACCCATTCTCCACCTCACTCCTGGAGTAAACTCTCTAAAGTCTCAGTGCATCGTTTCTTGATTTAAATTCCTTCAGTTCCTTGCTGTTTTCTACATAGCCATTCTATGAGTAAAATCGTCATTCAGCATGGCATTCCAAGTTCTTCAGGGTCTGATGCCTGCAACTTCTCAGACTTCATCTTATCACCACCACTCCCACTCCCCCACCAAACAAACACGTGTGACTTATCTTCCTTTGTGTTCCTATTCCTGTGGCCCTCATTCCTCCCTTCTCTTGGCCTGGTTAACTCTTACCTGCCCCTCAAAACTCAGTTCAGTTGTGCCCTTGGATAGACACTATCTCAGAGGGTAGAGAGAGATCTTGAATGCAAGTTAAAGATTTGATATTTGCGAGTCACAGAAGATGTTTAGCAAGGGAGAAACCTGAAAAATGCAGGGGATTTCTGACAGTACATTTGGAAGATTTGGTGAGAGGATTTTAAAGGAGAAGGGACAGTAGCTCTGAATGAGTCGGGAGGGAAGAGACTAGCTGTGGTAAGTGACAGGCAATATAATGATTGAGACTTGTTACGAAAACCTGTAGTGAGTTTTTAAAAGAAAATAATTAACTTTGTGAGTTCTGTAAATTCATCATTTTGACACTGTGAGTATGATGTGATATTTGTCATTGCAGTTCTGAAGTTATCATTAGGGATATCTCAGCAAATGAATTGGCAGAAATGCCACAGTAAGGAGACACATCACAGGAATTAATAGATTTAGAAACTTCCAGGATGTATCAGCTTAGTTCTTCACCGGTGTGCTTATATTATAATCACACATTCTGCTTATCTGGCTGCTCAAGCAAAATGCATGATACAGACACCTGCAGTACATAAGGGCTTTTGTAATAGGTATTTTTGTAGTCATCCAGAGCAGTAATTTGAGGATTGTCCCCCAAATGCCATAAATGGATCTATCAGAGGAAAACCTCAAACTGGTTAGGGGCCTCCTAAAAAATAAAAACTTCTGGTGACTGGTTGATATATTGTGTGAGGGTTAATAGTCATTGACTAGATCCATCATGGCACATGGAGCATGTGGCCCGTTCTGTGAGGAGAGCTGGTCTGTTTGTGGCACATTCACATTCATTGGAAGGCAGCCGTGCTATACTCGCCACTGTATCACCAGTGCTGACTGCTGGAGTATCAACTTTGTAAGAAGTCGTAGCTATCCAACCATATACCCAATATACCAGTTGTTTCTTGTATTTGATTATGGAAGTTGTGTTAACTGGTCACAATAAGCACTGTGCACTTTTTGTTCATTTTTCAATAATGCAGAACATTAATAGATTTTGACCTACTTTGAAATAATTCTTTGCCGTAGTTTTTAAACCAACAAATTCTGTTCATTTTCCAGCCTGAGCAAGAACTCACCTGAGTTGTATGCATGTTTAGAATTGTGGTTTCCATAAATATCTGTTCATTGTTCTTAGAACAGAAGATAAATATATGTGTGTGTGTGTGTATACACATATATAAATAGCGTGTGTGTGTGTGTATACACATATATAAATAAATTTTAATGTAAGTCCAGGAAAGTGAATCCTGGGTCATATGCCCACACAGGCAAAAGAAAAATCCGTCACCAGTTCCAGAGTCCTGAGGTATGGTTCTTGATAGGTCCTAATGAATTTCATGTTGTTTTTTTGTTTTTTTGTTTTTTTAATTTTAACATTTATTTATTTCTGAGGGACAGAGACAGACAGAGCATGAGCAGGGGAGGGGGATACAGAGAGAGACACAGAATCCGAAACAAGCTCCAGGCTCTGAGCTGTTTGTTAGCACAGAGCCCAACACGGGGCTTGAACTCACGAACTGTGAGACCGTGACCTGAGCTGAAGTCGGAAGCTCAACTGACTGAGCCACCCAGGCACCCCATAAATTTCATGTTTTAAGCTCCTACTTTGGTTGGTAAATGACTTTAAGGAGCCATTTAAATATGAATTTCTCTATACAAATTCATTCTGATCAGCTTCAAGATGCCGGCTCACCTATAATGACATGCCCCCAATTTTACTCTTAGTGAAGAAGTTAAATTTCTTTTTAATTATTTTGAGAGAGAGAGAGAACAAGGGAGGGGAAGAGAGAAGGAGAGAGAATTCCTAGCAGACTCTGCATTGTCAGCGCAGAGCCTAGCATGGGGCTTGAACTCATAAACCATGAGATCATGACCTAGAGGAAATCAAAAGTCGGATGCTTAACTGACTGAGCCACGCAGGTGACCAGAAGTTAAAGCTTTTTAAGGTGTGTGAAGAGAACTGTTACCTAGAGGTTGCTGGTGAAAGGCCAAATACAAGCTTTTAGACCTCCAGGCTCTCTGTCCACCATAAGACCATTGTCAGCCCACCCTGTGAAGGCAACGTCTTGTGAGAGTTAGCACAGTTAAGTGGAGCGTTTAAATCAACACTAGAAGTAAACACCTGCTGATTTCTATGTATACATTTAGTCATACCTGTTTTCACTGGAATTTCTTCTATCTCGAGCTCTACAAGTACTCTTCTTATAGTCAAATCAGGTTTTTAACCATGCTGGTGGAGAGTCATAGAAGAGAGTACAAGAAGGGAGTACTAGAAATTTGAAAGAAAAGATGCTTTTCTGAATGCAAATGATACTCTAACAGAGGTTTTGTTTGTCTGTTTAGCTCTTCTCAATTGTCTGTTTACCATGAGGGAAGCTCGAGTTGATTTTTTAAATGTGCTCAGATACAGGTAATAAAATCACAGTAGAAGCTTCTCAATTTGATTTTGTAAGTGTATTAAATTTAACCAGTTCGGTAATAAAGCCACTCACAAAACCCACAAACAAAAAACTGATTATGGAAGTTAGTTTATTTTTAACCCTGACAACAATCCATTATTTTGGACAGTACTGGCATACATAGCCAGAAACCAAGATATTTTCTCCCAACCACTGCTTAGGGAATCATATCATTCAGATTAATGTTCAGACCAGGAAAGAGAGAAAACTACATCATCACGTGAGGTGAACACCTGTGCAGTCTTCCAGGCAGTTCGGCATCCTTCCACCATCAAAACCCAGTCCCATCACCACCCCTCCCCTACCATTGCTTTGAGCTGAACTGCTTGTTATTTGTGGAAGTGGGGTTTCAAGTTGTTCCGTGACTACCTCGTTCATTTCCCTTAAAGTGGGTTCTGGAAAGTGTTAATGGTGTTCTTAGAAGAAGAGGTATGGATAATGTTGCCCAAGTAATATTAATTTAAAATAGTTCCTATAAATATTGCCTTCTTTAGGAAACTCTAGAACACATTACACACTGTACAAATGAAATGAATGGCTGGAAAAACCACAATATCATTGTGATCGTCAGTGGCTGGGTCCATCACAAATAACCAGAAAAAGTTAAATTCAGTGTCACTGGTAAATCTACCAGAATAAAAACTCTGAGATACAACACAGTGTAAATTGAAGCATGCACACTAGTTTATCCCTCATTCTAGAACAGATTAATTCATGAAAAAGTGTAAAAAATTTTTGTAACCCAAATTCTGTTTTATTTTTTTAATTTTTTTTTAAGTTTATCATTTTAGAGAGACAGAGACATTGCAAGCGGGGAAGGGGCAGAAAGAGGGAGACAGAGAATCCCAAGCAGGCTCCATGCTGGCAGCGCAGAGCGTGACGTGGGGCTCGAACTCACGAAGCCATGAGATCATGACCTGAGCCAAAACCAAGATTCGGATGCTCAACTGAGCCACCTAGGCACCCCCTCAAATTCTATTTTAAAAACTATATGTCATTTTTGCACGTTTCTTTACAATTTTAAAAGCATTTATATATATGCTTTCTCAAGTAAACCTCTGTCTCAGCAACTCTGTTAGTAACCGGAATTAAGGGAAACTGAGGCATCTGAGTGATTTGTCTAGGCACACAGGAAGGGGTGGAGTGGAGGCTCCAGACCAAGTCCACAGATTTCTTCCATTTAGGGAAGATACCTGCGTCATTTTGTGAAGTAAACAAATTCTTTGAAATATAAGGATACCCTAATATTCCATGTTAGAAGACCTGAATTTTCATATTGCATTTATTGAATCAGGGTGTGCCTGTAAATATGCTATTTTTGTTTGCTTTGTTGTTTCTGGGTTGGAGAAGGGCATGGCTGAGTTTTTATATGTGTTCAGTAGTCATCATTACATATTTTATCTTTCAAACAGAAAATGGCTTGTTTAAAGAGATTAGTTTCCATCCTGATTAATACGTATCCTTTTTTTTTTTTTAAATCTCACCCAGTTCAAAATTTCTTTAAAATCTTAGCATACAGCTGCTAATTCACCTTTAATCCACTATACTGATCTCAAACCCATGACTGCCTAGTCAAATCAATCTGCATTACTTGTTGTTTGAGATTGTCCCTTTAACCAGAGAAACCTGCAAGCAGAGTATCAGGAGTCACAAGCTTTCTAGCACAGGAAGAGAGTCTGTGGCTTAAAGATCCAAGCTTATTTTATTCCTTGTTCCCAACTGTGTTACAGTTATTTTGGGAACCAGTAAACCGGTTTCAGTTCATAGATCCGAAAACCGAAGGAGAGGCTTCCTTATAAGGACTTATGTTGGGAAATAAAGATTTAATAGTTAGAGAGTATTTGGAGTTACCCAGATAAAGGTTCTCAAGGAAAGAGAATGATTGCTTTTGGTCTTCACATCCAGACCTATGATGATAATCCCACCAGAGCTTTGGCAAATGGCAATTACACAAAGACCACAGTGCAGTCAAATAGCAGAGACCAGTAGAAATGAGACCCAGAGTTCAAACGTGATACAAAACTGCTTTGCAATTTGAAGCAAGTAACTTAGGGGCGCCTGGGTGGCTCAGTCAGTTGAGCATCTGAGTTTGGCTCGGGTCATGACCTCAGAAGCTCCTGCCTTCAAGCTCCACTGTCAGCACAGAGCCCACTTCGGATCCTCTGTCTCCCTCTCTCCCTTCCCTTCCCTGCGTTTTTTTCTCTCTCTCTCTCAAAAATAAATAAGTATTAAAAAAAATAATAAACCAAGTCACTTAAGTTTCCCTGTTTATAAAAGGAGGTGATAATAGCTGACTGCATCACAGGCATATTGAAAAGAAACATATAAACATAATTTGAGCTCTTTTCAAGAGCAAGTAATATTGAGCTATAAGGAGCTCGTGTAAGTTCCTTTAAAAAGCCTTATAGCCCCCAGCAACACTGTGAGTTAAACATCTTACTTAAGTAGGCCTGATGATAAAACTCACTGATTACCTACCTGTTCTGGTAGGATACATTGTTTCACTGAATCTTTTCCAAAGATTCTTAACACATTTCAAATATCCTTGCGGGAATCTCAGCTTGGAAACGGAAGTAGCCCCTTATTAACTGTTTTCTAGAATGTCTACCTGTTCCTGGAAGTAGGGCAAGGGTAACACTGCAGGTGATCATGGGCTGGAGGGGGC
The DNA here is from genome assembly GCF_014898765.1 of Herpailurus yagouaroundi. NCBI lineage: Eukaryota > Metazoa > Chordata > Mammalia > Carnivora > Felidae > Herpailurus > Herpailurus yagouaroundi. The sequence continues at coordinate 16,688,138 of NW_024412407.1, forward strand.
CCTGGAAGAAATTTCCATGTTTTTTTTTTTTTTTTTAATGGCACCTTTACATCTTCCACCATGTCACTGGAATTCATTGTTCTAGCTACCATCCACATATGTCATTAATATTTTCCCAGTCTAGATTGTCCCTGACTCATATATTCAGTTTTCATATAACCTAAAATTTTGAAACTACTTTTTTGAGAGACAATAAATTTGATTTCTTATATATCAGGTAACCAATAATTTTCTACTTGGCCGTAACGTCTGTAAAAAAGACTTCTCTTTTATTGGAGTCGGGCACAGTCTGAGCATGCTCCTGCCTCTCCCCCAGCCTCTCCTGCCTTTCTACATCCCTAGTGCTGAGGGCACCCTGGTCCCAGACCCTTCAAGATTAGAGCCAGGATGTTCCCTGGACCTGCCAGCCAGCCTCCTTTTCCACACCAGCAGGACCCTTGCTGCCTTGCTTTTCTGATAGCCTG
>NW_024412407.1:16693601-16701615 GCF_014898765.1 Herpailurus yagouaroundi
TACCCCTTCAGCACCTTTCCCTCTCTCTTCCTCCTCTGGGATACCAATGATGCGTATATTATTTCTTTTTAGTGTATCACTTAGTTCTCTAATTTTCCCCTCATACTCCTGGATTTTTTTATCTCTCTTTTTCTCAGCTTCCTCTTTTTCCATAACTTTATCTTCTAGTTCACCTATTCTCTCCTCTGCCTCTTCAATCCGAGCCGTGGTGGTTTCCATTTTGTTATGCATTTCGTTTAAAGCGTTTTTCAGCTCCTCGTGACTGTTCCTTAGTCCCTTGATCTCTGTAGCAAGGGATTCTCTGCTGTCAGCTATACTGTTTTCAAGCCCAGCGATTAATTTTATGACTATTATTCTAAATTCACTTTCTGTTATATTATTTAAATCCTTTTTGATCAGCTCATTAGCTGTTGTTATTTCCTGGAGATTCTTCTGAGGGGAATTCTTCCGCTTGGTCATTTTGGATAGTCCCTGGTGTGGTGAGGACCTGCAGGGCACTTCCCCTGTGCTGTGGTGTATACCTGGAGTTGGTGGGCAGAGCCGCAGTCAGACCTGATGTCTGCCCCCAGCCCACCGCTGGGGCCACAGTCAGACTGGTGCGTGCCTTCTCTTCCCCTCTCCTAGGGGCGGGATTCACTGTGGGGTGGGGTGGCCTGTCTGGGCTACTTGCACACTGCCAGGCTTGTGATGCTGGGGATCTGGCGTCTTAGCTGGGGTGGGTAGGCAAGGTGCACAGGGGCAGGAGGGGCAGGCTTAGCTTGCTTCTCCTTAGGTGATCCACTTCAGGAGGGGCCCTGTGGCAGCAGGAGGGAGTCAGATCCGCTGCCGGAGGTTTGGCTCCCCAGAAGCGCAGAGTTGGGTGTTTGCGCGGAGGGAGCAAGTTCCTTGGCAGGAACTGGTTCTCTTTGGGATTTTGGCTGGGGGGATGGGCGGGGAAGATGGCGCTGGCGAGCGCCTTTGTTCCCCACCAAACTGAGCTCTGTCGTCCGGGGGCTCAGCAGCTCTCCTTCCCTTTGTCCTCCAGCCTTCCCGCTCTGAGCAGAGCTGTTAACTTATGACCTCCCAGCCGCTAAGTCGCGCTTGCTGTCGGAACACAGTCCGTCAGGCCCCTCCGCTTTTTGCAAGCCAGACTCGGGGGCTCTGCTTGGCCGGCGAGCCGCCCCTCCACCCCGGCTCCCTCCCGCCAGTCCAGGGAGCGCGCACTGCCTCGCCGCCCTTCCTACCCTCTTCCGTGGGCCTCTCGTCTGCGCTTGGCTCCGGCGAGTCCGTTCTGCTAATCCTCTGGCGGTTTTCTGGGTTATTTAGGCAGGTGTAGGTGGAATCTAAGTGATCAGCAGGACGCGCGGTGAGCCCAGCGTCCTCCTACGCCGCCATCTTCCCTCTCCTCCTCCTCTGATTTTTAAAGGAAAAGGAAATTTTGGTTAAATTCAGGGAACCAGAAATTTCCTAAGTTTTACGGATCTGTGATTTTTTTTTAATTTTAATGCTTATTTATTTTTGAGAGAGAGAGAGGAAGACACAGAATCAAAATCCAAAGGAGGCTCCAGACAATGAGCCACCAGCACAGAGTCCAACGTGGGGCCCGAACTCACGAACCGTAAGATCATGACCTGAGCTGAAGTTGGACACCCAGCTGACTGAGCCACCTAGGCGCCCCAGATCTGTGATTGTTTGGATTATCATCATCATTATTATTATTTTTAAGGCAGTGGGAGATTATAAAAGAAGAACAAACACAAAGCTGAGAGAAGGGGCCGCCTGGGTGGCTCAGTCAGTTAAGCATCCGACTCTTGGTTTTGGCTCAGGTGGTGATTTCACCATTCCGTGGATTCGAGCCCTTCATTGGGCTCTGCGCTGACAGCGCAGAACCTGCTTGGGATTCTCTCTCTTCCTCTCTCTCTACCCCTCCCCTGCTCGCTTGCTCTCTCTCTCAAAATAAATAAACATTAAAAAAAAAAACTGAGAAAAAGATAAAGGAGGTAGAAGAGGGTCATAACACTGCCCTCTACCACCCCCTCCTTAAAGAGAAGTATTTTAAGAGATCTGCATCCATTGAGAAGGCCCTACAGCCCCACAGAGTGAGCAGGGAGGGCTGCCTCCTACTGTGTTTGTAAAGGAGTGGGCTGAATTAGACCACCAAACTAAGAGAGAATCTTGTAAGTACACAAAAGCACTCATCTATACTTCTGAGGTTGATTTTCGTCTCCTGCCTAACTCATGTTGCCAAATACCTCAACCCCAGGCTTGGCCCTTTTTAAGCTGATCTATGTTTTCTTTGACCACAGTGACCCACCTTATTGTTTTTACAAGCTGTCTTATCTAGTAGTGTTGAGTCACTGTTATATTTGTCACCATTATATTTATTGCCTACACTTACATCCTTCTCAGGAAGCTTCTGAATTCCTGCCCTGGGAATAAAGTTCTCCTCTGACTTAAGAAATGGAAAATTTATGGGACGGACCACCTAAGCCAATAAGTGATTCTCCAATTCCTCAGTATTATAACAAACACTTTTGGATCTTTGTGAAAATCTTCTCTCCCCTTTGTTCCTTATTCTTACAAAAAAAAAAAAGTAATAACTAATTTTTAAAAATATTTTTTTATTTTTCAACTTTCATTTTGAAAAGCTCATAAAGAATGTTGTGAAACCTTTCTTCACTTCCCACATCTAAGGGTGATGTTAAACCAACACTTAAAAACACTAATACTTGGTATTGGTCTTAATTACTTAAATTTAAAGTACATTATTATTATATAATCCTTAACTACCAGTTGGCCTACTTAATATTTTACTATATGCTTGATTGCAGGAAATCTTCACCGAACCAGCAGTGTTCCTGAGTATGTCTATAACCTGCACTTGGTTGAAAATGATTTTGCCAGTGGACGTTCTCCTGGTACTAAAACCTATGACATGCTAAAGGTAGGATACCAAAGAATAACCTACTTATCAGATTACCATGAGAACATTTTTAAGCTTCCATAGATATTTTTTTGTAGATCTTTATTTTTTTTATTTTTATTTTTTTAAGTAAGCTCTGTGCCCAACGTGGGGTTTGAACTCATGATCCCAAGATCAAGAGTCACATGCTCTACCAACTGAACCAGCCAGGCACCCCTTCCATTGATTATTTTTTAATATTTATCTTTCCCAAATATTGCCATTTCCTAGATGAATTATATGAAGATTGCTTTTGTGTAGACACCATGGAAAACCGGGGACTTTAAATAGTGTCATATCTGGAGCACCTGGGTGGCTCAGTCAGTTAAGCATCTTGATTTTAGTTCAGGTCATAATCTCGTGGTTCGTGAGTTCAAGCCCCACGTCGGGCTCTCTGCTCTCACAGTGCAGAGTCTTTTTTGGATCCTGTGTCTCCCTCTCTCTACCCCTCCCCTTTTGCTCTCTCTCTGTCTCTCTCAAAAATAAATAAACATTAAAAAAATTTTTTGCAATAAAATAGTATCAGATCTTAGTACAAAAAACTTAGTGCAAAACTTAGTACAAATAACGAAGTCTCTTTTAGAAAAGGGGCCAACCTCTTCATGTGATTCAGAGACACAGACATCTTATTTAATAGTCATGGAGTAGTTGGTCTTCAACAGAGATGAAAACTGATTTATGCCTCATTTAAACTTGATTTCTTTGCAGCCAGGCACCACTGCCGCTTATGAAAATCGCTGGGGGAGAGGAACCGCACAGTACAGTTCACAGAAGTCAATGGAAGAACGATCCTTGAGGCAGCCTCTGAGGAGACTTGAGATTTCTCCAGACAGCAGCCCTGAGAGGATTCATTACTCACACAGTGATTACCAGTACAGCCACAGAAGCCAGACCGGGCACACTTTGCGGCACCAAGACAGCAGGAGATCCACCCTCCTTCTGCCACCTAGATATGCTCGCTCCGAGATTGTTGGTTTCAGTCACTCTGCAGCCATGAGCAAACATCGCCACTATGACACCTACCACAGACAGTACCAGTACGGCTCTGTTAACGACGCCGTTTTTGACCCTGTTCCCGTCAACCCGGTGGTGCTCACGTACCCCAGGCCCGGGACCAGTCACAGCATGGGCAACCTTTTGGAGAAAGAGAACTATCTGACTTCAGGGCCTGCCGCTGGGCAGGTCAGGCCACTGGTGCCCCTGCAGCCTGTCACTCAGAACAGGGCTTCTCGGTCCTCCTGGCATCAGAGCTCCTTCCACAGCACTCGCATGGTGAGGGAAGCCGGGCCCAGTGTCACTGTGGATTCAGGCGGGAGGAGGACACACATGACTGTTGGCCAAGTGGCAGCAGGTGGAGGAAGTGGGAACATGCTCACAGAGAGAAGCGCTTTCACCGACTCCCAGCTCGGGTGAGTCCCCTTGTCAATCTGTGGGACAGTCAGTGCCAGCACATTCTGTTCCCCTAGGCCTTAGGGTGTGAGCTGGCACTTCTGGGGCCGCAGAGAAAGGCTTCCAGAGATAAGTGATTAAAATAATGACTTTTCAGGCAGCTGCCTAATTGACAGATTAGCCAATTTACCTCAGGGACAGGGGCCAAGCTACCTGTTCCTATGGCAGCTTTGTGGGGAAATGTGACATTTCGTCCATCTGTTCCAAATTAGATGCCGGCTGAAGGGCTGGCCACCCCTTGGCTCTGTGAAAAGCTGCTCTGAATGGGAGCTAACTCCAGAGTAGACCAAGAAATGGGTAATTGCATGCATTTGCTCAATCATTCCTTGAAATGAAGGAAAGAAGGAAAAAATGCTTACTGCCCGTGCTAAGAGTGAACTTCATATGCCATTTTGATGACTACTGTCCTAAAAAGATGGAGAGTTAAGTAAGTAAAGCAGCTAATTTCTAGGTGCTGATACCGATGCTTTTACTTTTTGATTCTAGCAGTAGTGATTTGAAGGGTGTTTTTTTTGGCAATACTGAATAATTCATCAAATTTTCTAAGTCATTCTTTTGCCTCTCATATTGACTTTATGGCTCATCTAATCTAACCTTTAGAACTTAACTCATTCAGGTTTAATGATGGAGTACAAATTTCATGAACTGAGGAAGTTACTAAGAGAAAAAGGTTGAGACATTATTTGATTATTAAATCAGTAACTCCCAAAATAATGATGTAGTATTATTATAGTAAAACATTAAATATGTGGTTGTTTTAATTTCTAAAATTGCTTAGTGGAAGTTGTCATCTCATGATTCCCTGTAAGAGAAATTGACTTAATACTCATTGACTGGGCAGGCCCTGGTGATAAAAGATACTAGGATTCATCTAATCTTGAAGCAGGAAATATGTTTTATAAAGCAAAACTGAGCATGAGACTTCTAGCATTTCTTTTTTTTTTTTTTTCTTAAGTTTATTTATTTTGAGGGAGAGCCAGCAGAAGTGGGGGTGGAACTGAAAGTTGGAGGCGGGTGGAGAGAATCCCAAGCAGGCTTCTTACTCTCAGCCCAGTGTGGGACGTGAACTCAACGAACTGTGAGATCATGACCTGAGCCAAGATTGAGAGTTAGACACTTAACTGATTGAGCCACCCAGGTGCCCCAAGACTTCTAAGATTTCTTATTGAAAGCTGATCTTTGTCAATATGAACATACTTAGAAGAAAATGCATGAGGTCATTATTTGTGGAGGAAAAAGCTGATCAAGGCTTTTAAATGGACAATTTAAAATTTATTAAATGCCTACTATATCCTAAGATTTGTGCTTGGGCACAGTTTTCACACAGTGATTTTAGCAATAACAGAACTCTCATGCCACATCCTCTGACAATTAGCCTTCTTCTCTTCCTCCATCTGTGTGTCCCCATGCTTCTTGACTTCTCAGTCTCCTCACTCTGCTGCATTTGGCTTCAGTCCCCACCATTTCACTGGAACATTGTCCTCACCAATGGCTGCCTTTTTGGTACATCCAAAGTAGACACATATTTAGTCCTTATAATACTCGGCCTTTGGGCAACATTTGACAGCAGGGTCTCTGAAGTTCTCTCTCCCATTGGTTTCCAGGGCATCAGCCTCTCCTGGTTTTCCACTCGCCTCTCAAGCCACATCTTCATATTCTCTGAGTGCTCCTTTTCTGCATGCCCGGGGAGGTCATCTTTAGTAACCTTCCTCTTCCTGGTCTGGGTGCTCTTCCAGAGAGGCCCGTGTACCATGAATCCTCATGATTCCCAAAGTTTTATCTTCAGAACCATCCTCTATCCTGAATTCTGTCTAGATCTGCATGCATTTCCAGCAACCTCCTGGACATCCTACACTCAGTATATGAAAAACTAGATTTATTAGCTCCTCCTTACTGTCTACTCCTAACCATCTCCTTATACTGAAGTCGTGCCATTTACAAACCTAGAAGTCATGCTTATTTTCACCCCTCCCCAGTCACATCACCATATTTTAACCTCCTTAATGGGCCTTAAATTTTTACCCTTCTGTCCGTCTTCATTGCACATATGTCTCTTCCTCTGGTCTTGCTGAGAACTGTTCTCTGGCCATTAGAATGATCTTCACAAATCTAATTGTTTCTCTGCCCAGATTATAACCTTTCCGTAATTCCACCAAGTTTCCATACTATGCAGCATGGCACACATGGCCCAGCCCGTGTTTTCACCTCCGCTTATCACTCCAGTCCCATCTCTTTCTACTCTCCTTCACCCTTTCTCCCCACCATCCGCACACACTCCCCCCACTACCAACCACTTGAAACTTCTTCACTTTCTTCTTCCTTACTGCCTTCCTTTTTTTCCATCTAGCCATCTGTCTCTCTCTGTCTCTGTCTCTTTGCCCCCAGTAGCTCTGGTTTTGCCTGGCTACTCATGATACTGGATGTGGCTCAGATACTGCCTATTTCCTAATGATGCCCCTCACAATCTAGATGCCCCAGATAGGTGCACTGTGTGGGTGTCTCTACCAGAATAATACATTGTGGTTGTTCATTTCTTACCTGCTTTCCCTCTAGACTTTGAACTTCCTGTGAGTGTCTTATCATCTTCATATTCTCAGTACCCTAAAACAGAGGCAGGCCCAGTATAGGCACTGTATAAACATATGGCAAGAGAACACAAGAATTAAGGAAGGAGGAAATGAAATAGAAACTCTTTACTTTTTGCAATCTAGGTTCTTTTTGTTGCTTAGATTCTAGAAGTATTAACTATGCTATTTGGGGTTATTGTTGTAATGGACAGGGCAGGTTTCATTAGAATAATCCTATCTAAAAGAATAGAAGGAACACTTGGGAGTCAAGAAATTTAGAATAAAGGGTAAGACTTATATTCTTTTTTTTTTCAATATATTATATTGTCAAATTGGTTTCCATACAACACCCAGTGCTCATCCCAAAAGGTGCCCTCCTCAATACCCATCACCCACCCTCTCCTCCCTCCCACCCCCCATCAACCCTCAGTTTGCTCTCAGTTCTCAACAGTCTCTTATGCTTTGGCTCTCTCCCACTCTAACCTCTTTTTTTTTTTTTTCTTCCCCTCCCCCATGGGTTTCTGTTAAGTTTCTCAGGATCCACGTAAGAGTGAAAACATATGGTATCTGTCTTTCTCTGTTTGGCTTATTTCACTTAGCATCACACTCTCCAGTTCCATCCACGTTGCTACAAAGGGCCATATTTCGTTCTTTCTCATTGCCATGTAGTGCTCCATTGTGTATATAAACCACAATTTCTTTAAGGACTTATATTCTTGACAGTTCCTAAGTTGCCATTCTAGAGAAATCATAAAAACGAACTCTTCTTGAAATTTTTGTTCTCTTCATAAAACGAGAAGGGGTCAGAGGTATTTCCTATAACGAGAAGAATAGGTGATCAAGGAGACATCCATGCCTAATGCCTAGATTTATGGTGTCTATGTCTCCCTTTCTTTAGTGTGCCCGTGGCATTTCAGCTCTCCAGGCTGCCTCCTGAGAACCCTGGCTCTGGGACCACACCCTGTGTTCTCCTTTGCCCTGCATTCTGGCCCCTGTTTTTGGAATCTATATTCTTTCTTTCTTTCTTTCTTTCTTTCTTTCTTTCTTTCTTTCTTTC
>NW_024412407.1:16701625-16717948 GCF_014898765.1 Herpailurus yagouaroundi
TTCTTTCTTTCTTTCTTTCTTTCTTTCTTTCTTTCTTTCTTTCTTTCTTTCTTTCTTTTCTGTTTAGTGGAAGCCCCACGTGTAAAGAAGAGGTCTTTCATGTATGTGGAACATTCCTACAGAGTAGCTAGATAGAATTATAAACCTACATAATAACATAAGATATCAAACAATGGATCTTTCTTTCCAAAAGAATGGCTGGCCAGTTACTAAGGTAGCTGAAAACCAAGACATTGGAGTAAAAGACAGTCAGTATCTGTTTAAATCAGACTGCTGAGAAAGGTTTAAGAAATCACCAAATAAAACATTCCAGGTCTGTTTTTCTGAAAATATGATTTTCGTACCTGTGGGGAACTAGTGGTTCAACAAATGAATATTAGGCTCCTCCTGTGTACCCAGCACTGCAAGAGGTAGAAACGGCATGGAGAGGATCAGTGAAAAAGAAAATGAGACACATCATCAAGTGCTAGGTTATGGAAATTCAGAGAACAAAAGAGCATTGTGCTCTGAGATTAGTAGATGGAGCCTCTGGAGAGAGATTGAATCTCTAGTAGGATTACCAGTGAAGTTTGTGACAGCAGCACAGAACAGAAAAATTCTTCCACATCCTGTTAATTACCAACCTCTTCAGTTCTTTGATTCGAGTCTCCTTCAGCTATATCTTTCTTTCCATTTCCATTTTTAATGGCCCAGTTCAAGGGTTTATTGCCTCAGCTAAGACTCTTACAGTTCCCTCAAAACGGCCTCTAGAAGTATGTATCTCCACCAGAGGCATATTCCCAAAGCAGTGCTTTCATCACACTTCAATCTTCACGGAGTGGAGGAATTGCATTTCCTGAGCATCTGACCACACGCGGGAGCTCTCCATTCATCGTCTTATGTTTGTTTGGCCCTCTGAGGTGTAGCCCCGTTAATACATAGAATATCTGGGGACCTGCCTCGGGTGGGGCTGTGTTGTTAGCTGGCAGGAACACTGGTTGCTGAAGGATAGCACACATGAAAAAGTACCATTTTTAATTTTTTCCTACATCTCATATTCTGACCAATGATACCATACATGCTCCCTCTTGCATTTTTCATATACATTGACATCATTTTAACATTCTCTGAAGTTGTTAAAAAAAAGACTTCTGGAGAATATGTTCAGGTGAAAATGGGGCCCAGGTGCAACTACTCTTCCTGATTCTCCTCCCTGCCCCCCCCCCCCACCAGCGCCATCTCCCAAGCACATTTCTGTAGGCTTCAGGAAGTGCTTTGTAATTGGGTGGGAAGGAAAGAGGGAAGGAAGAAGAGAGAGAGGAAGGAGGAAGAGAGAGGGAAGGGGTGGGGAGGAATGCTGTGAGAGAATAGAGGAAATTTGGAATAGGTCTAGCTGGGGATAGGGACACGCAAAGATTTCACTGGACTGCACAGACGGTAACAAAACAGAAAATCCACACCCTGACCACTGTTGCAAACCTTAAAGAGGAAGTGCTCCTTCAGTTTGGGAATTTTTTTTTTTTAATGTTCATTTTTATTTTTGAGAGAACACGAAGCGGGGAGGGGCAGAGAGTGAGGGGGACAGAGGATCTGAAGCAGGCTCTGCACTGACAGCGGCACCCAATACGGGCTCAAACTAGTTTGGGAATTGTTTTCAATGATAATATGAAGTAGCACTGGATTGATTAGCAGTGGATAGAGAGCTTCTTTATGAATCATGTTCAGGAAAATAAAGGAGTAATGGAATTATTTGTGGGTGTTAAGAGTGTTGGGAAATTCAAACTTTGCTGCATCGTGTATGACTTATGAAATGGATTAAAGGCTTAGTCTTAAAAAAAAAAACTGCATCGAACAGAAGGCTATTCTTATGTTATAAATAAACTTCCATCATTTGAAGCACCTGCAGTGATGGTAAAGATTTAAAATTGCCACTGAGATTGAGACTGTTACAGTTTTAATTTCTCTGTAAAGGTATTGGAGTCCATGCATGTAAAATATTTCCATCTCTTTTAAATGATATATTTCTACTAAATAAAAGTGACTCAAATTCTGGATTTAATGATAATAGCCTACATTTTTACCCATCAATTTAATGACTCCTGAGGCACAACATTTTAAAATATGTGATCATTATATAATTCTCAGTACAGATGCCAAAACTGTTCTGCTTCATTCTTAATACCCTTGTACTCATGACATAACACTTGTATGTTTGAACATGTGTATCAGAAACACTGGGTATTGGTTTTTAGTCATGAGTCCCATTACTCTTATCTCCACACCTGTGTTATACCCACTCACACACACATTCACAATACCATACACGCTCACATGTGCACACGTGCATACATTAGTGGGTTGGCCTGATATAAGAGAGAATTTACAGGCATACCTCAGAGGTATGGTGGGTTAGGTTCCAGACCACTACAATAAAGTGAATATTTTGTTTTCCCAGTGCATACAAAAGTTATGTATACATTATAATCTGTGAAATGTGCAATAGCATTCTGTCTAAAAAAACAGTGTACATACCTTAATTAAAAAATACTTTCTTGCTGGGATGCCTCAGTGGCTCAGTTAAGCATCCGACTTCAGCTCAGGTCATGATCTCACAGTTTGTGGGTTCAAGCCCCACGTCGGGCTCTCTGCTGACAGCCCAGAGCCTGGAGCCTGCAGCCTGCTTCAGATTCTGTGTCTCCCTCTCTCTGCCCCTCCCCCACTTGTAGTCTGCCTGTCTCTTTCTCTCTCAAAAATAAACATTAAAAATTTTTTAAAAAATACTTTCTTGCTAAAAAATGCTAACCATCATCTGAGCATTCAGAGAGTTGTAATCTTTTTCCTGGTGGAGGGTCTTGCCTCGAAGTTGATGGCAGCTGACTGGTCACGGGGGTGCTTGCTGAAGGTTGGGGTGGCTGTATTGTGTGGCAATTTCTTAAAATCAGACAATGAGGCATGCTCCATCGATGGACTCTTCCTTTCATGAGTGATTTCTCTGTAGCATGTGATGCTGTTCAATAGAGTTTTACCCACAGTAGAAACGTCTTTCAAGATTGGAATCAATCCTCTCAAACCCTGCTGCTTTACCAGCTAAGTTGATGTAGTATCCTAAATCCTTTGTTGTCATTTCAACAGTCTTCACAGTATCTTCACCAGGAGTAGATGCCATCTCAAGAGACCACTTTCTTTGCTCATCCATAAGAAGCAACTCCTCTTTTATTAAAGTTCATGAGATTGCTGCAATTCAGTCACATCTACAGGCCCCACTTCTAGTTCTCTTGCTGCTCTTACCACACCTGCAGTTACTTCCTCTCCTGAAGTCTTGAGCCCCTTAAAGTCATCAATGAGGGTTGAAAAAAACCTCTCCCAAACTTCTGTTAATGTTGATATTTTGGCCCCTTCCTATGAATCAGGAATGCTCCTTATTTATTTTTTAAGTTTTATTTACTTAGGTAATCTCTACACCCAATGTGAGGCTTGAACTCAGGACCCTGAGATCAAGAGTCACATGCTCTTGCAACTGAGCCAGCCAGGCACCCAGAATCAGGAATCCTCTTAATGGCATCTAGAATGGTGAATCCTTTCCATAAGTTCTTTAATTTACTTTGCCCAATTCTATCAGAGGAATTACTATCTATGGAAGCTATAGCCTTATGCAGTGTATTTTTTTAATAAATTTTTGAGTGTAATTGACAAACAATGTTACATTAGTTTCAGGTAGAGAACATAGTGATTCAACAGGTTTATACATTATGTTCACCACAGTGTAGCTACCATCTGTCACCAACGCTACTACAGTATCATTGACTATACTCCTTATGTTGAGTATTTTATTCCCATGACTTCTAAAAACCATAGACCTCTTCACAAATACTCGTGTTATCATTGCTCAGGAGCATGATAATCTCTATATCATTCCAATTTTAGCATATGTGCTCCTGAAGCCATGCATTTCTTAAATAATAAGACTTAGGTGCCCAAAATTACTCGTTGATCGGTGAGCTACAGAGTGCATATTGTGTTAGTAGGCATAAAAACAACATTAATCTCGCACATCTCCATCTGATTTCTTGGATGACCAGGTGCATTGTCAGTGAGCAGCAATATTCCGAAAGGAATCTTTTTCTTCTGAGCAGTGGGTCTCAACAGTGGGCTTAAAAATTCAGTGAACCATGTTGCAAACAGATGTGCTGTCACCCAGGGTTTGTTGTTCCATTGACAGAACGCAGGCAAAGTAGATTTAGCATAATTTTTAAGGGCCCTAGGATTTTGGAAATGGTCAATGAGAATTGGCTTCGACTTCAAACCACCAGCTGCAGTGGCCCTTATAACAAAAGAGCCTGTGTTTTGAAGCCAGGTGCTGGCTTCTCCTCCCTAGCTATGAAAATCCTAAATAGCATCTTCTAATATAAAGCTGCTTTGCTGCATTGAAAATCTGTTTTTTAGTGTGGCCACCTTTCTTAAATATCTTAGCTAGCTCTTCTGCGTAACCCGCCGCAGCCTCTACACGAGTGCTTCACCTTGCAGTTATAGGTTATGGAGACGGCTTCTTTCCTTAAACCTCATGAAACAACCGCTGCTAACTTCCACCTTTTCTTCTGCAGCTTCCTCCTCTCTCTCAGCCTTCATAGATTTAAAGAGGGACAGGGCCTTCCTCCAGATTAGGCTTAAGAGAAGGTTGAATGTTGGGCCGGTTTGATCTTCTATCCAGACTGCTGAAACTTGCTCCATATCAGCAATAAGGCTGTTTCCCTTTCTTACCCTTTGTGTGTTCACTGGAGTGGATTTTGAATTTCCTTCAAGAACGTTTTAAATTTCCCTCAGGAACTTTTCCTTTGCATTTACAACTTGGCCAACTGTTTGCTCCAAGAGCCTGACCTGTCTTGGCTTTCAACATGCCTTCTTCACTGAGCCTGATCACTTCCAGCTTTGGATTGGAAGTGAGAGACATGCAACTCTTGCCTTCCCTTGAACACGTAGAGGCCACAGTAGAGTTAATATTGGCCTAGTTTCAATCCATGTCTCAGAGAATAAGGAGGCCTTGAGGAGAGGGAGAGAGGTGGGGGAATAGCTGGTTGGTGGAGCAGTCAGAATACACACATTTTTGGGTTAAGTTTGTCATCTTACATGGGTGTGGTTTGTGGTGACCCACAAGAAATACAATAGTAACATTGTATTATAGATCACCATAGCAAAAATTTAAATATCGTGAGAATTACCAAAACGTGACCCAGAGACATGAGGTGAGAAAATGCTGCTGGAAAAATGGAACTGATGGGCATGCTGGACACAGGGTTGCTGCAACCTTCAGTTTTTAAAAAAGCAGTATTGCAAAGCAGTAGAGTAAGGTACAGTAAAACCTGCTATGCTTGTATTCATTGTGCTTGCTAACAAATACTGGAAAACACCCTGCCACACTGTCTTTTTTATTCTCCATTACCTGTAATGAATCAGGTATACTCTTTTTGAAGCCAGAGTCCTAGGATACCTTTAAGGCATGTCTTTAGCCACAGTTCTAAGATTTTGCTGTCCTCAGTCTGGTTTCTCTGAGTCAATGCTTAAGGAAGCATGAATGTGTTAACATCCACAGTGATAATAGGTCCCCTAACCCAGTTACCCTCTAGGCAGAAATAAAAGGGGAGAGAAAAACCAGTTCAATGAGGCATTTGGGAGTTATTGTTTTACAAGTGGCAATTTTATTTGTCCTCTATAAATTATCCTCTCTTGAGTCAAACTGCATCAGATTTCATCATCACTATAAATACCCGCAATTAGTAAAGGACAAAAGTATGCTACTAGAAAGACATAAACCAAATGTCATTATAATGGCAAAACAAATGGTAACAGAATGTTTATAAAATTGTTTTCTTTAAGAAAAAGCATATTTTAAAAGTTTATTTATTTTGAGAAAGAGAGAGAACACAATCACAAATAGGGGAGGGGCAGAGAGAGAGAGAGAGAGGGAAAGAGAATCCCAAACAGGCGCAAAACCCTACACAGGGCTTGAACCCGCGAACTGTGAGATCATGACCTGAGCTGAAATCAAGAGTCAGATGCTTAACTGACTGAGAGACCCAAGTGTCCCAAGGAAAAGCATATTTAAATCTTTAAAAAAAAATTTTTTTTATGTGTTTTTATTTATTTTTGAGAAAGAGAGAGAGAGGGGAAGGGCAGAGAGTGTGGGAGATGCAGAATCTGAAGCAGGCTCCAGACTGAACTGTCAGCACACAGCCCGATGTGGGGCTCGAACTCATGAACCACAAGATCATAACCTGAGCTAAAGACAGACACTTAGCCGACTAAGCCACCCAGGTGCCCCAAGAAAAAGCATATTTATAATTGTCTTTAATCATTACCTTTCCTGATGAATTCTTCACATCAGCATGATTTATTTGAACAAAACAAACCCAATTTTCCTGAATTTTACTGTTTACATACTGTTATATTTATTAAATAAGAATACTTTTAGAGGCGCCTGGGTGGCTCAGTTGGTTAAGTGACTGTGACTCTGGTCATGATCTCACGGTTCGTGAGTTCAAGTCCCACATCCAGCTCTGCTGTCAGCATGGAGCCCGCTTCAGATCCCCTCTCTCTCTTGTCCCTCCCCTACTAGTGCCCTCTGTGCACTCTCTCTCTTTCAAAAATAAACATTAAAAAAAGAGAAAATTTTTAGGATGCTTATTTTAAAATTCATTTTTAGCTGAAATAACAGTTTCAAACAACTCTGAGAAAAACCTAATGATTGTTGAGGGAAGGTGTTTCATTCCACAGGTGTAACATTACCATGGTAGAAATAAATTTTAACTTCTATGATCAAATTTATTTTATTTTTTTTATTTTTTATTTTTTCAATATATGAAATTTATTGTCAAATTGGTTTCCATACAACACCCAGTGCTCATCCCAAAAGGTGCCCTCCTCAATACCCATCACCCACACTTCCCTCCCTCCCACCCCCCATCAACCCTCAGTTTGTTCTCAGTTTTTCAGAGTCTCTTATGCTTTGGCTCTCTTCCACTCTAACCTCTTTTTTTTTTTTTTCCTTCCCCTCCTCCATGGGTTTCTGTTAAGTTTCTCAGGATCCACATAAGAGTGAAACCATATGGTATCTGTCTTTCTCTGTACGGCTTATTTCACTTAGCATCACACTCTCCAGTTCCATCCACGTTGCTACAAAGGGCCATATTTCGTTCTTTCTCATTGCCACGTAGTACTCCATTGTGTATATAAACCACAATTTCTTTATCCATTCATCAGTTGATGGACATTTAGGCTCTTTCCATAATTTGGCTATTGTTGAAAGTGCTGCTATAAACATTGGGGTACAAGTGCCCCTATGCATCAGCACTCCTGTATCCCTTGGGTAAATTCCTAGCAGTGCTATTGCTGGGTCATAGGGTAGGTCTGATCAAATTTATTTTAAATTCCACGTAAAGTCTTATTGTGCCTTTGAAGTGACCTTTTCAGATGTAATTATCATACTACACATGTTTATCTCCAGTGAGTTCAGTTTCTTTCTTCGGTATATATTATGCTGCTACTTAATTCAGTGACATTCTCAGAGGCCAGTCTGATCAGAGGTGGAATATTTCTACTGCTAGCTTCCTATGCCTTCTGACCTCAGCTGATGACTTTTCTTTTGGCTGAAGAAAAGCCAAGGCTTAGGTGTTCTAGGTGCTTCCCCATGTTAGCCAAGTCATCTCTGAAAGATCAGGTTGGTAGGCAGGAGGGAGCAGGTTTGGAACTCTGCTGAATCCGTGACTGTTTGTCTAGGAATGCAGACGTGGAGATGACTCTGGAGCGAGCAGTGAGCATGCTGGATGCAGACCACACACCAGCACCCAGAATTTCTGCGGCAGCTACTTTCATACAGCACGAGTGCTTCCAGAAATCTGAAGCACGGAAAAGGGTGAGTATCATCTTAAGTCCACTGTAAAATTACCACGCTTTGACATCTATTATGGTGGCCCTGCACACTGAAACCAGTAATTTAAGTTAAAAACAAATCTTTATTGAGTTATATGTCAACTATAGGTCAATTTTAAATAACAAGTTAATAAAATAAATAAGTCTTCATCGAGCCTTTTTAATTACAAGGGAATATATACTCATTACCAAAAAAAAATTTACTGCAATTCAGAAACTTAGAATGTAAGTCTCCACACAAACCTTCCCCTCTTTGTCTGTCTCTCCAATCTCCCGCTTTGGGACCAAAGCCAACAATTGTTCACAGTCTGTGTACTTTTAGAGTTTTCTGATGGGAGGAGGGGGTTAGAGAGCTACCAAGAGCGCACATGAGCATTTTAGACTATTGTTTTCTATATTTAAATATACATTAAATATAAACACTGTTTTGCGGTTTTCTCATTAAGCAGTTATGAAGATGGTTCCATAGACAGCTCTGTACATATATCTTTTGGCGTTCCCATAAGTGTTGTACAGGGCAGACCACCTCCCAAATGGAATCACTAGGTCATTTTGTGTTTGTTTAAAAGGTGGTATATTTTTTCAGGAAAAAATCATAGTTGAAAAAGGTTTGCAGTGAACCTAAGTTTCCCTCCTACTCCAAACCTACCCCCCATCTTCCTTTTTCTTCTTCTCTCTCCTATCCTCTCTCCTCCTCCCTCCCTTCTCTTTCCCTGTCTCTCTCTCCCACATCATTTTTGGGTGTCTTTCCAGAGATATTCTATACGTGTAGAAACAATTACTGGGTGGGTTGGTTCAGTATCCTTTTTCATTTAAAACAAAATTACAAATAGTAGCAGGTTATGTATAGTAGTCTGCACTTTGTTTTCATTTAAGGCTATATCTTAGAAATGTTTGATATATATTAGCCCTATTTCATTCTTTAAAGTTGCTACATGGATTTCTTTTCTATAAATGTACCAGTTTTGTTTGTTCATTTTTTAACAGCTTTATTAAGATCCAATTAAATTTTACCATGTTTAGCCATCATGAAGCCACCACAATCACGATAACGAACATATCCATTATCTCCAAAGTCTCTTTGTGCCCCTTTATAATCCATACATCTGACCCCTCCCTAACCCACTTCCACTCCCCAGGTAACCAATGATCTGCTTTCTGTTACTATAGAATATATTAAAGTTTCTAGAGTTTTATATAAACTATGTAGTATATATGCTTTTTTCTTTGGATTCTTTTACTGAGCTTTAATCTTTTGAGATTTATCCATGTTGTGTATATCAAAAGATGTGTGCATGTGTGTGTTTGTGTGTGTATAGCTGAACAGTATTTCATTGTATGGATACACCTTAGTTTGTTGATTCACTCACCTGTTGATGGATATTTTAGTTTGAGCTATTACAAATAAAGCTGCTGCGAACATATATGCACAAATCTGTTTTCATTTCTATTGGGTAGATACCTAGGAGTTGAATGTCTGGTAGGTATATGTTTGACTTTTTAAGAAACTGCCAAACTATTTATTTTTACTTATTATTTAGAGAGAGAGAGAGAATCCCAAACAGGCTCTGCACCATCAGAGCCACACAGACACCCATTTTTCCTTTTAAAAAAATTATTTAAATTCCAGTTAAATGAAGTGTCACATTAGTTTCAGGTGCACAAAACAGTGATTCAACACTTCCATACAACACCCGGTACTCATCACAACAGGATACTTTTTAATCCCCATCATCTATTTAACCCATCCACTCACCCACCTCCTCTCTGGTAACCATCAGTTTGTTCTCTATAGCTTAGAGTCTGTTTCTTGGTCTGCCTCTCTCTCTTTTTCCCTCTATGCACATTTGTTTTGTTACTCAAATTCCACATGTGAGTGAAATCATATGGTATTTGTCTTTCTCTGACTTATTTCACGTAGCACTATACTCTCTATCTCTGTCCACATCACCATAAATGGCAAGATTTCATTATTTTTTATGGCTGAGTAATATTCCAGTACTTTATCCATTCATCAGTCAATGACATTTGGGCTGGTTCCATAATTTGGCTGTTGTTGATAATGCTATTTTGAACACAGGGGTGCATGTATCTCTTTGAATTAGTATTTTTGTATTTGTTGTGTCAATACCTAGTAATGCAATAGCTGAATCGTACAGTAGTTCTATTTTTAACTTTTTGAGGAACTTCCACTCTGTTTTCCAGAGTGACTGCACTAGTTTGCATTCCCACCAACAGTGCAATAGGGTTTCCCTTTCTCCTCATCCTTGCCAACACCTGTTGTTTCTTGTCTTAGCAATTCTGACAGATATGAAGTGATACCTCATAGTTCTTTTGCCCATTTTTATTTGGGTTTTTGTTCTCTTGTCATTGAATTTTGTCAGTTCTTTCTATATTCTGGATATGTCTTTTTTTTTTTCAAATATGTGATTTGGAAATACTTTCTCCCAGTTGTATTTTGTCTTTCCATTATTGTAATAGTTTTTGATTTTGATGGAGTCTAATTATAAATCTTTTCCTTTATGGACTGTGCTTTTCATGATACATCCAAGAAATTTTTCTGTACTCTGATGTCACAAAGATAATCTATATTTTCTTCTAGAAGTTTTATAACTGTCAGATTTTATAGTGTATGATCCATTTGGGTTTAATTTTTGTATATATTGCAAATGTAGACTGACATTCCTTTAAAAAAAACAAAAACACATATGCAGGGGCACCTGGGTGGCTCAGTCAATTAAGCGTCCGACTGTTGGTTTCAGCTCAGGTCATGATCTCACAGTTAATGGGTTTGAGTCCCCTGTTGGGCTCCGCGCTCACAGCTCTCTCTCTCTCCCTTTCTCAAAATAAATAAATATACATTTAAAAAGTATATATGCAATTGTTTAGGCACCATTTGCTGGAAAGATTATTATTTTGGTATTACTTCGTTTTTGTGTCTTTGTTGAAAAGTAATTGATCACATCTATATGAGTCTATTTCTGTATCATGTATTGTATTTCACTGATATATTATTGGTCTATCTCCTTGCTAATACGACACTGTCTCGATTACTATAGTTTTATATATTAATATAGTTTTATATTGAAGTTTGCTAGTGTTAGTCCTCTGACTTTATTCTTTTTCAAGTGATTTTGGCTATTCTAGGTCTTTTACAGTCCCATTTGAATTTTAGAATCAGCTTGTCAATTTATTTGTGACAAAACTGCTGGGATTTTGTTTGAGATTGCATTGAATCTATAATGTATGGAGAATTTGCATCTAAGCAATATTAAGTCTTCTGACCCCTGACCATGGTACATTTCACTATTTATTTAGGTCTTCTTTAATTTCTCTCAGCAGTGTATTGTAGTTTTTACTCCAGAGATCTTTCATGGTTTTTGTTATATTTATCCCTAAAGATATAATATTTCTAAATGTTTTTACACATGGTCTGGGTTTTTTTTTTTTCCACTTCAATTTTTGATTGTTCAATGCTAGTATATAGAAATATAATTAATTTTTTGTATATTGATCTTGTATCCTGTGACACTACTAAATTCACTCTAAGCTCTAGTAGCATATTTGTAGATTTGTCAGATTTTCTACATAGATCATGCCATCTGCTAATAAAAACTGTTTTGTTTCTTCCTTTGCAATCTTAATGACTTAGGTTTCTTTTTCCTTTTTTTCTTTGGTACTGGCTAGAACCTCTAGCACAGTGTTAAAAGGAAGTGAAAGTGGACCTGTCCTGTTCTTGATCACAGGCAGAAGCATTTGGTTGTTCTTGCACTATTAAGTATGATGCTACCTGTAAGTTTTTGTTTGTTTTTAGGAATTTAATCTGGGGGATTTTTACGTGGGTTTTTTTTTTTTTTTTTTTGGAAGGAAGGAAAAAATTTTATATTTTAGTATTTTTAACACCATTTCCTTTTCCTGCTTTTTGTTTTATTTTTTAAATTGAGTTATAATTGACATATAACAGTATATTCAGGTGTACAACATGACCCGATATATGCATATCAATGATTACCAATCTAGTTACCATCCATGCTCGGTTATGAATTTTTTTCTTGTGATGAGAACTTTTAAGATCTACTCTTAGCACTTTCAAATGTACAATACACTCTTAATAACTAGTCATCATGGTGTACATTACATCTTCTTGACTTACTTATTTTATAACTAGAAGTATGTCCCTTTTGACCACCTTCACCCATTTCACCCATGCCAAACCTCCCACCTCTGGCAACCACCAGTCTGTTCTCTGTATCTTTGATTTTGTTTTTTCTTGGTTTGTTTGTTTGTTTGTTTTTTAGATTCCACGTATAAGTGAGATCATATAGTATTTGTTCATTGTCTGACTATTTTACTCAGCATAATGCCCTCAAGGTTCATCCATGTCCTTGCAAATAGCAGTTTTTCCTTCTTACTTATGGCTGAATATAGTCCATTGTGTATATATATCACATTTTCCTTATCCACTCATCCATCAGTGGACACTTAGATTGTTTCCATGCGATAGCTTTTGTAAATAATACTGCAGTAAACATGGAAATTCATATATCTTTTTGAGTTAGTGTTTTCATTTCTTTCTGATAAATACTCAGAAGTAGAATTACTGGACCATAAGGTAGTTCTAGTCTTAATTTTTTGAGGAACCTCCATACTATTTTCAGAGTGTTTGTACCAAGTTATATGCTCTACAACAGCGCACAGGGGTTCCCTTTTGGCCACATCTTTGCCAACACTTGTTATTTCTTGTCTTTTTGGTAATAGCCATTCTGACAGGTGTGATGTGATATCTTGTTGTGGTTTTGATTTGCATTTCCCTGATGATTAAGAAGGCTGAGCACCTTTTCTGTATGTTGGCCGTCTGTATGTCTTCCTTGGAAAAATCTATTCAGGTCCTTTGCCCATCTTTTAATCGAATTGTTGTTTTGCTATTGAGTCATGTGAGTTCTTTATGTTTTGATTATTAACCCCTTATCAGATTTATGATTTGCAAATGTTTCCTTCCATTCCGTAGGTTGTCTTTTCATTTTGTGATAGTTTCCTTTGCTGTTTGATCTAGTCCTACTTGTTTCTTTTTGCTTTTGTTCTTTTCTTGTGGTGTCATATCCAAAAAATCATTGCAAAGACTGACATCAAAGAGGTTGCTGCCTATGTTTTCTTCTAGGAGTTTTATAGTTTCAGGTCTCACATTCAAGACTTTAAGTTGAGTTAATTTTTGTGTATGGTATGAGATAGTGGTCCAGTTTCACTTTTTTTTGCATGTGGCCATCCAGTTTTCTTAGCACCATTTGTTGATAAGGCTCTCCTTTTCCTGTTGTGTATTCTCGGGTTTTTTGTTGTAAATTAATTGGCCACATATGTGTGGTTTATTTCTGGGCTGTTTATTCCGTTCCATTGATCTGCATGTCTTTTTATGCCAAAATCATACTATTTTTATTACTACAGCTTTTTAATATAGTTTTGAAATCAGAAAGCATGATGGCCTCCAGCTTTATTCTTCTTTCTCAAGATTGATCTGACTAGTCAGGATCTTTTTGTGGTTCCATATAAATTTTAGAATTATTTGTTTTATTTCTGTGAAAAATACCATTGGAATTTTGATGGGAATTGCATGGAATCTGTAGATTGCTTTGGATAGTATGCACATTTCAACAGCATTTCTCTAATCCATAAGCAGGGAACATCTTTCCATTTATTTGTGTCTTCAGTTCCTTTCATGGACAGATCTTCTCCTCTGTTAAATTTATTCCCAGGTGTGTGTGTGTGTGTGTGTTTTTAATGCAATTGTAAGTGGGATTGTTTTCTTAATTCTGATAGTTTATTACAGGTGTACAAAAATGCAACAAAATTTTGCATATTGTTTTATATACTACAACTTTACTGAATTCATTGATTAGTTCAAGTAAACTTTTGGTGGGATCTTTAGGATTTTCTATATAATATGTCATCCGCAAATAGTGACCGTTTTGCTCTTTCTTTACCAATTTGGATGCCACTTCCTTTTCTTGCCTAATTACTCCAGCTAGGACTTGAATACTATGTTGAATAAAAGTGGTCAGAGTGGACATCCTTGCCTTGTTCCTAGTCTTCAGAAAAAAAGCTTTTAGCTTTTAACCGTTGAATATGATGTTAGCCGTAGGTTTTTCATACATCACAATATCAAGTTGAAGAACTTACCTTTATCCCTAATTTTATGGAATTTTTTTTTGTTTTTACTCAGAAATGGTTTTGGGGGGCACCTGGGTGGCTCAGTCAGTTAAGTGTCCAACTTTGGCCGAGATCATGATCTCACAGTTTGTGAGTTTGAGCCCCACATCGGGCTCTGTGCTGACACCTCAGAGCTTGGAGCCTGCTTCAGATTCTTTGTCTCCCCTTTTCTCTTCCCCTCCCCCACTCGTACTCTCTCTCAAAAATAAATAAACATTAGATTTTAAAAAAAAGAAGTGGTTTTTGGACTTTATCAAATGTTTTATTCACTTATTAAAATATTTCTATGGTTTTTATCTTAATTTTGCTAATATGGTAAATTACTTTGGTCTTTAAGTGTTATCCCATTCCTGGGATCCCACTTGGTCACGATGTACTGTTACCTTTTTAAAATTAGATTTGGTAAAACTTTGTTAAGGCAGTTATACAGCTATATTTATAAAGGATATTGATCTTTTCTTGTAATGTCTTTCTCCAGTTTTGGATTGAGAGTAATAAAATACATTAGGAAGTGTTGTCTCCTCTTCAACTTTCTGAAAGTTTGATTGTAAGTGGAATTATTTCCATCATAAATGTTTGGTAGAATTCACCAGCAAAGCTCTTGGACTTGAACTTTTCTTGTGAGAGGTTCTTAACCACACTCAGGACCTTCAGATTATGAGACTGGCACACTGCCTGCTGTGCTAAGGAAGCTAGCTATGTTCTCAACTATAAATTCATTTTCTTTAATTGGTAACAGGGCTTTGGGGGCTCTGTATTTTTTGTAATGAACTTCGGTAGTCTGTGTCTTTCAAAGACTTTGTCCATTTCGTCTAGGTTGTTCCAGTGCTCTTCATTGTTTTGCGTAGATGTCATGTTATTTCCCATTGCCTAAAGAATTCTCTTTAACATTTACTCTAGTGCAGGTCTCCTGGTGGTTAACTTGAGCTTTTGTATGTCTAAAAAGGAATTTCATCTTTGCTTTTGAGAGGTCTTTTCACTAGGTTGACAGTTTTTTATTTCAGTACTTGAAAGTTGTTGCTTCACTGTCATCTTACTTGCTTTGCTTCAGACAAGAAATCATCTGTCATCTTCATTGTTCCTCAGTACATACTGTAACTCTCTCCACCTACCCAGCCTGCTTTTAAGATTTTCTCTTTATCACTAGCAGTGAGCAGGTTGGTCATAATGTGCCTTGGTGTAGTTT
Source organism: Herpailurus yagouaroundi (assembly GCF_014898765.1). NCBI lineage: Eukaryota > Metazoa > Chordata > Mammalia > Carnivora > Felidae > Herpailurus > Herpailurus yagouaroundi. The sequence continues at coordinate 16,716,915 of NW_024412407.1, forward strand.
TCCTTAGGTTTCTTGTGCTTGGGAGCTCATTGAGCTTAAATTTGCAGATTTTTTACTTTTCATCAAATTTTGGAACTTTGGTTGGAATTTCCAATTTTCAACCATTAATTCTTCAAAGATTTTTTTTTTCTGTCCTTTGGGAACTTGTTACATATATATTTGGCTACTTGAAGTTGTCTCATAGCTCATCTGTACTCTATTCTTTTTCTTTAGTTTTTGTTTTCTGTATGTTTTCTTTTTTAGATATGTTTATTTTAAACATATTTTATTAGATATTTATTTGCTATGCTTTAAATTCACTAATTCTTTCTTCTGTAAAGTTTAATATGCCATTAATCTCATTCAGGGATTTTCTTTCATTCATAAATTGTAGTTTTCATCTCTAAAAGTTTTGAGTCTTTTTTCTATCTTCTATGTCTCTACCTAACATTTCAAGTTACTTGAAATCAGTTTGACCCTTTTAAATCTTGCTTTTGAGATTTGCTAGGTGGAACCAGAGCAGCATTTATTCTAGAACGAATTAATCCCCACTTCTTAAAGCAAGACAATTCTGACAACTAATGCACCACGAATTAAGAGGTTTTCTGACTGGGTAGTGAGAATAGGCACTGTTCTTGGGCCTGTGTGACCATGAGGAGCTGTTCCCTTAAGTCCTTTGGTTATTTGGTTGGTTAGTTGGTTATTTCCCTGGCTTCAGGCAATTTTCTCACACACCTGCACTAATTAGTACTCTACTGAATATTAGATGGAGACCCTCTGCAACCTCAGGAGTTCTCTTTCTGTGCCGCTTTCTCACTGGTACCTCTTCCCTACGGACTCTTCTTCTTGGATCCTGCACTGTCTCCTGAACTCTGCTTGTTGAATTCCATTTGGGTTTTACCTCACTACACAGCAGCCTGAGAACTCTCTCCATACAGTGATCTTTGACAGCAGTGGGGCTCACCTTGCTTGTTATCCATTCCTTAGGGATCACTATCCATCATTGCTACATTACCAATTATCGAAACCATTGTATGCTTTGTCTGGTTTTTTTT
>NW_024412407.1:16718048-16778102 GCF_014898765.1 Herpailurus yagouaroundi
CTCAACCGACTGCGCCACCCAGGCGCCCCGCTTTGTCTGGTTTTTAACATTGTTTCAGATGATAGGTAAATCCAGTCCTTGTCACTATTGAGTCATTATTTTGATAAATAATTCCCTAATAAATTCCACCTAAGACTGTGTAGACTTAAACCCCACCAACATTGCATCATAGTGCCCATTTATATGTACCATTACTACCATGAGATTATTCTTTTGTGTTTGTTTTTGTTAATAAGCAAAAAAAAAAAAAAAAAGCCATCTCTTTATGGTAAAAACTTTCCTGTTTTTTTGCAATCAAGACTAATAGTTGGTCACTTAATCAGTTACAAAGGAAAAAAAAATTTAGTTATACACACATACCACACACAGTTTGTCATAATCTTGCATAAACTATGCCCATTGTGTATCATCTGCAATTTTTAGTTTCTTTAAAGTGAAATGAGAACTTAATGACACTGATTCATCTGATTTCACCTGTATCTGAATTTTTACATTTCCCGTAGTCTTTTACATTAATTTTGTTCACAAATAATTACAGAGCTTTTTAAAGCTGTTTTCCTTTATCTAGTCTTTCCAAAGCATGCAGATTAGTTGTCAGAGAAACGGAACTCTTTTCACCCTTAAATTTCATTCGTTTACCTAACAGGTAAATAAATTACATGATTACAGTAACAAGTACAGTTGGCCCAAATACATTGGGAAACATGTAAGTTATTCTTAGTAAATTTGTAACTCAACTAGTAAAAATTGGAGTGCAAAGCCCAACATAGAGTAACCTCTCAGCTTTGATAATTCTCAGGGAATCAGTAGGATTTCCAGAGGGAAACAAGAATGTGACTAATCCTACATATCAGTTAAGTAGAGTCAGGTAAAAGAGTTCTGTGGACTGTTTTCTCCAAAGATTTGTATCTCCTTAATGCTTGGTAGGAATTCATTATCTATTATGTGTAATATTATATATAATCCAGTGTTATGCATCTTATTGTATCTTTCATCATGCAGGATTGAAAAAGTCTTCTGAAGTCCAATTTGTCAGGGGCGCCTGGGTGGCGCAGTCGGTTAAGCGTCCGACTTCAGCCAGGTCATGATCTCGCGGTCCGGGAGTTCGAGCCCCGCGTCAGGCTCTGGGCTGATGGCTCAGAGCCTGGACCCTGTTTCCGATTCTGTGTCCCCCTCTCTCTCTGCCCCTCCCCGGTTCATGCTCTGTCTCTCTCTGTCCCAAAAATAAATAAACGTTGAAAAAAAAAATACTTTGAAGTCCAATTTGTCAGTATTTCTATTCATGACATCTGTATTTTAGGTATTACTTTAAAACCTATCCCCACATCTAGATTATTTCTCGTTTTAAAAGCTACATAATTATTGAGTAGTTCTCACTGCCCTTTGCCTGTATGTTTGTTCCATGGGAAGAATACGTAAGGATTAAAAAAAAATTTTTTTTAACATTTATTTATTTTTGAGAGACAGAGACAGAGTGTGAGCAGGAGAGGAATAGAGACAGACGGGAGACACAGAATCCAAAGCAGGCTCCAGGCTCCGAGCTGTCAGCACAGAGCCTGATGCGGGGCCCGAACCCACAAACTAATTGTGAGATCATGACCTGAGCCGAAGTTGGGACCCTCAACTGACTGAGCCACCCAGGAGCCCCAAGATTTAAAAAAATAATGTATTTAACTAGTAATGAACCCTCTTTATACATATAGGTGAAAAGAATTCGGCTAAAAATGAGTCCTTTCTATAACTAACTCAGAAAAATGTTTAAATCTTTTTTTTATTACCAATTTTAAAAAGCTGGGCATTATTAAGCATGCTTTCATTTTCTAATATGGAATTACTTGAATTTTTCTTCTGTTTCTCAAATTGGGCTAGATTTCTACGATCTCTTAAGTTGCTAATTTGATTATAAATATCATTTTGCTTACATATGTGATTAAAGCTGTGCTTGCCTTCTTGGCTCTTTTTCTAAAACTAGGACAAACACTGGTTTTGAGAATAATGAAACATGAAAGTCACACTGAAACCTAAAAATACATATGCTGGTAGAAAAATTTAAGTATTAAGTTATAACCCAACATGAACAAAATCCTGCTAATATTAAGCATAGTGCTATAGCATTTGAATTTATGTATAAAAGACATTACAGGCTCAGTCTCTGGGGCATGTGACTCTTGATCTTGGGATTGTAAGTTTGAGCCCCATGTTGGGTATAGAGATTATTTAAGAATAAAATCTTAGGGGGAGAGGGAAAATGGGTGATGGGCATTGAGGAGGGAACTTGTTGGGATGTGCACTGGTATGTTGTATGTAAGCGATGAATCACGGGAATCTACCCCCAAAAGCAAGAGCACACTGTATACACTGTATGTGAGCCAACTTGACAATAAATTATATTAAAAAAAAGAAATAAAATCTTTTTTAAAAAGGCAATTATAATTTGAATATAAAGATCAAAATTCTAAATCATAAACTCTTAAAACCAGTGGCAACTTTTTAATCCTTATTTTATTTGATTAGGACTCAGCCCATTTATCATACTTGATCCTCTTCTCCTTTTTGAACCTTTCTTCTTTTGGTCCAGAGTCTCCTGGTTCTTTTTCCATTTCTCTGGCTCCTTCAGCTTTCTTCTATGAAAAATTTATCATCAGCTGTCCCTTAAATGTTTATGTTCCTGAGATGCCTTCCTGGGACTTTTCTTCCTCAGCACCATCTCCTGACCTGCCTCATCTACTCCTATGACTCCCATCCCTATATGATTTAGATGCTGATGACTTCCTGCATCTCTGCCCCCTTCTGTCCCTTGGGCTCTAAACCATGTGTCCATCTATTTCCTGGACATCCCACTGAACTCAACATCAGCATTTCAAAAATGGGCACGTTAATTTCTTTTGCTTTTCCTCTCTACTAGCCAACCCTCCTTCTAACTTGTTCTTCCTGCTGGGTTGGAAGGCAGGACCCTTGGTGGTTTGAGTATTAACACTCAGAAGTCATTCAGGGAAGCGTGAGTCCCAGCATCCTAATTACCTCAGTGACCTTGGGCAGGATACTAACATCGCTGAGCCTTGGCATTCCTACCTATAAAGTGGAAATAATAATCCTACTAGAAAGAGTTGTGAGAATGCACTCAGATCATGGTACAATGCCTGCCCCAATCTGAACATATTATTTCCTGTGTGAGTGGTAGTTCACCCACATGGTATGACACAAAAACTTGAACACAGACTTTCAACTTTTCTTTTATTCTTACCTCTCAACATTATTCATATTCATGCAGTCTTCAAGACTTTTTAGTGTTGCACTAAAAGTGTCTTGAATCTACTCACCTCTTTCCCTCCCTACTCAGCGCCACTATGCTAATCCCTATCACCATGTTTTCTGTTAACTCAGCCACTTCCTGGTTAATTTCCCTTCCTCCACTTTTAACCCACTACTGATACAGTCGCCTCTCAGCACCCACTTGCCTTTAGGAGGAAGGACAAATTTAATCTGCAAGACCCTTCTAAAACTGACCTTATTTCCATTCCTGCTTCAGATCTCATCACTGAAGTTTTGACTGCCATAACTATCTTGCAGAATCTTATAAAACTCATACGAATTCATTACTCAAAATTTGAGAAATTAAGAAACTGTCAAAAAGAGACATACCCACACTTCCCCAATATTGTTACCATCTTAGTTTTGTTCTCTGACTTTTTACAAATTGAATATGTAGCTTTCCTTGTAGGGATTTTTTTTTCTTTGATTTTAAGAAGCATGCACAAATATATGCTTGTTGTTTAAAAAAATACAAAATAACAAGCAACTTTCATAATTTATATGCCCATCATTTCTCCCAAACTCCCTAAATTCATTGCCTTCTTTATGTCTGTGTTTGAGTAGAAATACATAGATATTTTATACATTTTTTTCTAGTAACACTGTACAATAAGCATTTTCTCATAACATTAGCAATATTTTGCATACCTCATATTAAGGGTGGCATATTAATGGTGATGCACTAGCTACCATGTGTTGAGTGAGTACTATGTACCTAGCATGGAGATTGTTAATCTTAGATAATCTCCATTTGACTGGTGAGGGAACTGTAATGACCAAAAATATCTGTCAGTTCTAACATTACTCTGCCTCTCCCATGGAAACTTCAATCTGTGTGGATTGTGACAATCATTAACTAGTCTTCCCCTGTTGTTGGACATTTATGGTTTCAAATTTTTCCCTTTTATAAATACTACAGTCACAGAGTGCTTGGGTGGCTCAGTTAGTTAAGCATCCAACTCTTGATTTTGGCTCATGTCTTGATCTCATGGTTTGTGGGTTCGAGCCCCATGCCAGGCTCCACACTCAGCACAGAGCCTGCCTGAGATATTCTCATTCATTCATTCATTCTCTCTCTTTCTCCCTCTCTCCCTCTCTCCCTCTGTCCCCCCTCCTCCTCTCCTTCCCTCCTTCCCTCCTTCCCTCCCTCCCTCCCTCGCTCTGCCCCTCCCCTGTTTGTGCAGGCTCTCGCTCTCTCTCTCAAAAATAAATAAATTTTATTAAAAATTAAATAAATACTGTACTTACAATTACATGTGTGTGCATTTCAAATTCTTTCCTAATGAAGGTTATTAGAAGAGAATATTTTTGAAGTTTTTGACACTTACTGCTGATTGCCTTCCTGAAAGGTTATACCAATTTTCATGGAGTGATTAGTTCTAATGGGAAGGAAAAGAGAAAAGGGGAGTGACATTTCACAGAGGTGGTGACATTTGAGCCAGCTCATGCAAGATGAGCAGGGCTTTGCCAGAAGTGAGGCAGAGTGGTCGGAGCATTCCCAACGGGAAGGAAGTGAGAGCAAGGGCACCAGGGCACAAGGGAGCCCTTGCCCCAAAGGAGTCAGTCTGTTTCTTCCGCTTATTTGCCACCAGAATCCTCATCATTTATTTTATAGTTGACAGGAAGAAGAATCAGAATAGAGCCCTTCCATATATTTAGAAACCATCTCAAATGAAAGGTCTTTTGAAGTTCTGAGATAGTCATGTTAGTCTGTTTCTTCTTTCCTTTTCCCAAAGGGAGAACAAATCCCCTGAGGATTCAGTATAACTGGGAAATACATGCCACCTCTCTCATCCCATCTGCTTCCCTGAATGTGAAGGGACAAAGACAGTACATCTGGCGTTGGTTCTGACGTGTACAGGATCTGGAGCGCCTGGGTGGCTCAGTCAGTTAAGCCACTGACTTCGGCTCAGGTTATGGTCTCACAGTTCACGGGTTCAAGCCCCGCATCAGGCTCTGTGCTGACAGCTCAGCGCCGGGAGCCTGCTTCATATTCTGTGTCTCCCTCTCTCTCTGTCTCTCTCCTGCTCGTGCTCTTTCTTTCTCTCAAAAATAGACATTAAAAATAATGCATTTGGTATTGATTTTGTATCAATCTGCTTAACAAGATGGATAAAAGTAACCTAAGTCTATTTATAAATTTGGGAGAGGTGCCAGACACTAGGGCGTCAAATTCAACAGTGACTACAGCTGTAGCAGATTTCTACATTTGTCTGAGCATGGTGTGTCCACAATGCCTTCTTTCTGGGCTGGAGCAAGTGCTGAAAGCCCAAGGGGTGAAGGTGACAGGGTAAGCAAAGCCGGCTGTCCAAGCCCCCGAGTCCAGTTCCACACGCCATTCTCACTGATTCTATCATCGCATCTGGAAATGCAATATGACCGGTAAGCCACATCCCATCATATTTTGAAGAAGGCCACTTAGGAGTTATAAATCAAGCAATAAAATATTTCTAAAGCTCGCAAAATACCTTCAGGACAAACAGGATTTTCTTTCTGCATCTGATGCTTCTACAGCTACTGTGAAGATTTAGTATAGCTGGCATTTATGAAGTTTGTGGAGTGTACATTTAACCAACTTAAAACCTAACTATGAAATAGAAATTGATGGAATTGGAGAAACCTGTGAATTATAAACAATTTAAAATGTGCCTTTCTGCTCTTAAGGAAGTGTAGTAATGGGAATAGAGGAAGTGATCAAGTAGATGATCTACTGGACCAGAATTAATTGACAGCTAAGAAATCTTTATCAGTAACATTTTTGTGCAAATATACTAGAATGGCTGTAGACGTAGCCCAACAAAATTGCTGTGGCCAGTTTACCAGTCGTGCCCTGTTCTGCACATGTCTCCTCTGAAGTGAGTTGTAAGTGGAAGTATTATTCCTCATTATTACTAGTGAAGCCTCAAAGAGACCAAAAGAGTACTTCTCTCATAAGGTTCTCAACAAGCTATTAATTAGATAACATAAATGAAACTCTTAACACTATGCCAACACCTTCTAATGGTAGAAGTGGGTGGGAGAGTCATTATCTGTGTTTTATTATTATTATTATTATTATTATTATTATTATTATTATGGTTATTATTTTTAAACTTTGACTTTGATTCTTGCCTTGCTAGTCTTCTCCCAGTCCTAACAAAGAAAGATGTAAGATTGGAAGATTATGTCTTAAATCTCATTTATCTGTTTATGAAAGGGAAGCTGAAATTTGGTGATACATAGAAAATATGAAAAGGTATTACTGGGCGCCAGAGCATGAACTGTGAAGCAGTTAGGGCATCATCATTCATAAGTGATGAACTTCAGCTGAAAGGGAACCTCCTGCCCATTCACAACAATAAGTGTTTCCTAAAAATTTCTGCATTAAGATGGTGAAAATGACTGACATCTTTATCAGAAGTTCTTACTAATTTAAAATTTCTGCATCAGATGCCAGTGGAAGCACATGAGAAGGAAAAGCCCTCAGTCTACAACTTAACATTTTGCTTCAGCCACCCCACGTCCACCTCTTGACTTCTTTAGATAATATTTGCAGCCTAAAGTATCACATTGCTCATATTGCCATGATTTGACCTTTTCTTTAACAGCCATACATTTCAGAATCTAAACCATCTATTTATATTCTTCTTTTCCTAGTGCTAACCCTTTCTCTAATAGACAGCATGCCCTTTCTTGCATATTTGGATGGGAGAGATATTTTCTATTTTTTTTTAATTTTTTTTATTTTTATTTTTTTAATGTTTATTTTTGAGAGAGAGAGAGAGAGAGAGACGGAGTGTGAATGGGGGAGGGGCAGAGAGAAAGGGAGACAGAATCTGGAGCAGCCTCCAGGCTCTGAGCAAGCTGTCAACACAGAGACTGACATGGGGCTTGAACTCACAAACTGCGAGATCATGACCCGAGCCAAAGTGGGACACTTAACCAACTGAGCCACCCAGGTGCCCCGAGAGATATTTTTTAAATAGCATATCAAGGGGTGCCTGGGTGGCTCAGTTGGTGAAGCGTCTGACTTCAGCTCAGGTCATCATCTCACAGTCTGTGAGTTCGAGCCCCTCATCAGGCTCTGTGCTGACAGCTCAGAACCTGGAGACTGCTTCAGATTCTGTGTCTCCCTCTCTCTCTGCCCCTCCCCTGCTCATGCTGTGTCTCTCTCTATCTTAAAAATAAATAAAAACATTTAAAAAAATTTAAATAACATATCAAAAGTGTAAAGTTACGTTATTTACTTAAATTAAGAAGCTTGCATAATTTTTATATGAAGCTTTTTAAATACCCTAAACAATTGATCATAAAAATAGCTGGCATTTAGGATTAGTTTGCATTGCTACTACCAGTGCCATGGTAAATGAATCTTTATTTCTACCATTGATGATGAGATCTGTCCATTTATATTGACTGTAAACTTCTGTCCTGGAAAAAAAAAAATGAAATGTTCATATAATTGTGCTGTTCTTCTATAAAACTCCTTACTCCTCTCATTCCAGCTCTGTTCATCTTCATTATGCTCAAGACTTTAGAAAAAAAATTTTTTTTTAACGTTTATTTATTTTTGAGAGAGAGAGTGAGACAGAGCGTGAGTGGGGGAGGGACGGAGAAAGAGAAGGAGACACAGAATCCAAACAGGCTCCAGGTTCTGAGCTGTCAGCCCAGAGCCCGACATGAGGCTTGAACCCACAAACCGTGAGAACATGACCTGTATGCTCAAGACTTATAGCTTAACTCTTTCTGTCCACTTAACTGTCACTTACCCACCTATCACTTTACTTTCCCCTTCAATTTTTTCATAGGTTTCAGTCTTCTCACATTTATTGTTAGCTCCTCCAAGAGAGGCAGGCACTGCCTTATAGCAGGTGTATATTGTATGCAGTGAGCCTCAGGTTGTGTCCCAGTTACTGTCTGATGGGGACTCTACTTGACATTAGTGAACTTCATCTGTTCATTCATATTACAACAAATGTCTTTAATGCTACATCAGAATAAATATCTGAAATACACATCTGCTTCTTCCCCAGGTTAATCAGCTTCGTGGCATCCCCAAGCTTCTGCAGCTCCTAAAAGTTCAGAATGAAGATGTTCAGCGAGCCGTGTGTGGGGCCCTGCGAAACTTGGTATTTGAAGACAATGACAACAAGTTGGAGGTCGCTGAACTCAACGGGGTACCTCGGCTGCTCCAGGTGCTGAAGCAAACTAGAGACTTGGAGACTAAAAAGCAAATAACAGGTACTGCTAACAGAATATTGAAGGATGTAGAACAGAGTACCCAGCTGGGTATGTTATGTCATCTGTTTTTCTTTTTTTTTTTTTTTTTTAAATTTTCTTTTTTCTTTTTTAAAATTTACATCCAAATTAGTTAGCATATAGTGCAACAATGATTTCAGGAGTAGATTCCTTAGTGCCCCTTACCCATTTAGCCCACCCCCCCTCCCACAATCCCTCCAGTAAACATCTGTTTGTTCTCCATAGTTATGAGTCTCTTATGCTTTGTTCCGCTCCCTGGTTTTATATTATTTTTGCTTCCCTTCCCTTATGTTCATCTGTTTTGTCTCTTAAAGTCCTCATATGAGTGAAGTCATAGGATTTTTGCCTTTCTCTGACTGACTCATTTCACTTAGCATAATACCCTCCAGTTCCATCCACGTAGTTGCAAATGGCAAGATTTCATTCTTTTTGATTGCCGAGTAATACTCCATTATATATATATATTTACCACATCTTCTTTATCCATTCATCCATTGATGGACATTTGGGCTCTTTCCATACTTTGGCTATTGTTGATAGTACTGCTATAAACATGAGCGTGCATGTGTCCCTTCAAAACAACACACCTGTATCCCATGGATAAATGCCTAGTAGTGCAATTGATGGGTCATAGGGTAGTTCTGTTTTTAGCTTTTTGAGGAACCTCCATACTATTTTCCAGAGTGGCTCCACCAGCTTGCATTCCCACCAGCAATGCAAAAGAGATCCTCTTTCTCTGCATCCTCGCCAACATCTGTTGTTGCCTGAGTTGTTAATGTTAGCCACTCTGACAGGTGTAAGGTGGTATCTCATTGTGGTTTTGATTTGTATTTCCCTGATGATGAGTGATGAGCATTTTTTCACATGTCGGTTGGCCATCCTGATGTCTTCTTTGGAGAAGTGCCTATTCATTTCTTTTGCCCTTTTCTTCACTGGGCTATTTATTTTTTGAGTGTTGAGTTGGATAAGTTCTTTATAGATTTTGGATACTAACCCTTTATCTGATACGTCATTTGTAAATATCTTCTCCCATTCTGTCCGTTGCCTTATAGCTTTGCTGATTGTTTCCTTTGTTGTCAGAAGATTTTTATTTTGATGAGGTCCCAGTAGTTCATTTTTGCTTTTGTTTCCCTTGCCTCCAGAGACGTGTTGAGTAAGAAGTTGCTGCGGCCAAGATCAAAGAGGTTTTTGCCTGCTTTCTCCTCGAGGATTTTGATAGCTTCCTGTCTTACATTTAGGTCTTTCATCCATTTTGAGTTTATTTTTGTGTGTGGTGTAAGAAAGTGGTCCAGGTTCATTCTTCTACATGTCTCTGTCCAGTTTTCCCAGCACCACTTGCTGAAGAGACTGTCTTTATTCCATTGGATATTCTTTCCTGCTTTGTCAAAGATTAGTTGGCCATATGTTTGTGGGTCCATTTCTGGGTTCTCTATTCTGTTCCACTGATCTGAGTGTCTGTTCTTGTGCCTGTACCATACTGTCTGATGGTTACAGCTTTGTAGCATAGCTTGAAGTCTGGGATTGTGATGCCTTCTGCTTTGGTTTTTGGGGTCTTTTCTGGTTCCATACAAGTTTTAGGATTATTTGTTCTAGCTCTGTGAAGAATGCTGGTGTTATTTTGATAGGGTGTCATCTGTTTTTCTTAAGTTTCCCGGAACAAATGGCTAATGGGCTCATTATTATCTGACAGGTGGCTTTCAAGGAACATTGTCACCCTCTGAGTTAAACCCCAGATTAAAGTCAAGTTAGAATTTTTTTTCCTGAAAGGGAAATTATTTTGAGGCTTTTGCTCAATATTTCAAATTAAAAACTCTGCAACTTTGCATGTTTTTACAACTTTATAGTGCTCACCACATGGAAATTCTGCATCAGTTTACTAACAGCCAACTTTGTGATTTGAGAACGTGTAAGGTTTCACTATTGCCTCAAGTGCACAAGGCATTCATTCTGAAGAGACTCAGTAAGAACCACACCCAATTATTTGTTTTATTTATTCAATAATCCACTCGCTGGATGTATACAAAGAAAGTGAATCAGGGAATCAAATAGTGTCCTTGTGTAGAGGATTAGTTTAATCAAATTAGTCAAAATACAAGAAATGTTATTTCCCAATCCTTCCATTACCTGGACCCCCCAAAATACCAGCTCCCTAGCCCACTCATCCCTGCACCCTAAAAAGAAGAAAAAAAGATGAGAGTGGCTGGATGCTTTTTTCTAGTTCTTTACTTCATGTTTCAAAATCTTGATTTGAACAAATAAATATCTTCTTTCTGCCCAATAGATTACAAGAATGAAATAATCTGATAGAATTAAAGCAACAGTTTTAGTAATCCTTGAAATTTGGAGAAGAGAGACCTAGTTTTATTTAAGTGAATAGTGCATATGGTAGAGGAGAAAAGGGTGCATTGATGTTCAAGCTTAGCCCTCTTGCTGTCACCGTCAGCTCCCTGCTGATGCTCCCTGCACACGTTCCCGAGTGCAAAAGCATTACTGAGTGCAACCGTTGGTGGTATTGCCTTGCGGAAACCTTCCTTAAGTATCTTCAGGGGCCTAGGTGGTATACATACATTTTTAATTTATCGCCAAAAGGTTTTAAGGTGTTTGTAGGTATTATTAGGTGATGAAATCTCGGTTTTATAGATGAGAAAAGTAAGGCCCAAGCCCTTTTTAATATATCATATAAAAGTATTTTTAAATGATAATGCTGGACAGTGTTGTTTATTTTAGAAGTATTCCATACATTTTGTTATAAGTTGAATATATTCTACACTTCTGCAGAATATACAGCAGTTTATTATACAACAGGTTTTTTTTCCTGTTTTTTAAAATGTTGTCATTCTATCTTCTCTGCCCATTTATATCTTAAAGTAATCACATTTTTTTCTATCTTGGTATATTTTAATTTTATAAAACTATATGAAGGGTTATACCTTGCTATCCTTCTGCCAGCACGCTGTCATGTCCCATGAGAAATTTCCTTCCATAACTATGACTTATATTAAAACACCTACAGAAATTAAGAGGGATCTCACTCATTCATTCATTCAGCCAGCATTTACGGGGTGCCTGCAAGTACCAGGCAATGAGAATCATTTTAGAAAGGTTGTAGATGTTCTTTTCTTTCTACTAAAACATGAACATTTACTTGATGGTTGGCACTTAAAAAGAAAACCAAACCTCACAATTGGAACCTAACATTTCCTTCATTAAACTGTAGTAATGACAACTGCAAGAGAGGATCAGATAATCTGTTTTACGGTAAAAAAAAAAAAAAAAAAAAAAAAGCACACAAAAAACCAAAAACTTTCCAAAGGAGATGTTTCATTGTGGACTTTAAAATAAGGATAGGATACATTTTGAACTGGTGTTTTGAAGGAGAATGAAAATTATTCCCAGCAAAGTGAACATCATTAGCGAAGCAAAAAGAAGCTGCTGGTCATTTTTAGAGGCAGTTGGATAATAGAGTATTAATGTTAAGGTATATTGTATCTAGAGAGCTTGGGAGGACGTGTGGGTGTGTGTTGAGGAAGTAATCCATTGAACCATGCTTCCCCTTCTTTTGTAGGCAATAGGAAACTATGGTCAGAGAACATTCTGTGGTATTAATGCCATAGAAACCATTCAGTTATCTTTACATAATGTGCAGAACTGATCAGTGGAGGTTTATTGTGCAATTCTCAGGATTTCTAGTACAAGCCAGGCATCCCTTCCAGAGGGGGCTCATTACATGCTAATTGAATTGAGTCGATACTTGAATGTTTGATACAAATCCTTCTAAATAACTTCCTTTAGCTCTATTAATAGAACAGCTAAGTAAGTGCTTTCTGGGCCTCAGAAATAAATTGTTGACTTAATGTAGACATGTTTATATCTTTGCTTAGAAACACAAAGCGAATAACCATACATATGAATCTTTTCTTGTCTATTTTGTGGGTATCTTTTTATTGAGCCTGTTCTTTGTGCTAGTCACTAAGCTAGGACTTTCCATTTTTCATCTTTGTCCCTCCAGTCATCTCCATAAGGCATTATTGACAATTTACATATCATCAGTGTGACACTCGGTGGGGTTAAGTAGATTGCCCAAGATTATGCAGCTAACAAAGAACAAAGCCCATATTTCAACCCAGCTCTATCTGGGTGTCTTGCTGTATGAAAGTGGCTCTCACCTCCCTCTTTGGAGGCAGAGAGTGATTCATTTTTACACTTCTTTGGGAAAAGGCTTGTCTTTTAGGATCTCAGATTAGAGAGCTCTCCTTCACTTCTCTGTGACCCTTCCTCTGTCTCCACTTGCCACTGACTTGGTTAAGTCCTCTTCACCTCTCTGCTCTACTATTGCAGTAGCCTCTTACCTGCCCACTGATTCAGTTTTGCACATTCCCAGTCTGTCCACTACTCTGCTCCTAGTGATTTCTTGCTGATACGAAAATATGGTCCCATTGTGCTCCCCATTACCTCTAAGATACAGTCTATACTGTGCAGTATGCCACACAAAGATTTTATGATCTGAGCCTGGTGGCCACTGGCAGCAATATCTCCTCTCATACCTTCCCAGCCCAGGTTCTGAAATCCTAAAGGATTTGCTGGTCTGTCTGTGTCTCTTTTCTGTCTTGATATCTTTGTCTCTGCTGTTGTCTTGGACTAAAATCCTTTTCCACACTTTGACCACCTGGTGAACCCTCCTCACCCTTCAATAGCTGTCTTTTCCTCTGAAGGATTTTCAGATGCCATCCTTCCATACTTCATCCCCCCCAGTGGGGTTTGAAAGAAGGGGCATCTCTGAACTACTTTTGCATCCTTTAATATTAGGATGCCACTTATTTCATGCCTGTGTGTTTACTGCAATAACAACTTTGCTACTCCTCTAAGTTGTTCAACATCTGTGGCTGATTGAATATAAAAAAAGAGATTCATGACCTGGGAATGTCTCGATTAAGAGAAATAAAAGGATCAGGTTTGTTTTCAGATAAGACCCTGATTTTCCTGGCCAAGCTATAAAAAAAATTAACCATCCGATTTCTATATATGCATAAAAAAGGCATCAGCGCTTTGTTCTGCTGGGAGAGAACATCAACTCACTGACCTTCCTGGCATTTTCAGTACCAGCCTAGGAGGGAAGCTCTTCCCTTTTCAGATGAAAAGACTTAAGGATCAAAGACGTTCCCTCTATGAGATTGTTCCCCCTCCCTTACCAAGTGAGCCTGTTAGTGTACTTTAATTGAAATGAGAACAGTACATACTGGTCTCAGAGGCTCATCTCCAAGGTCACTGAGTAATGAGCATTTGCAGGAGTGAGTAGGACTCTGACTTGGTAAGAATGAAGCAGGAGATTCTTGTGCCTCTTTTCATGTTGCATAAGGAAGAGTCAGGATGATTTGCAATGAAATTTGTTAAAAATGCATATTGACCTCTGCATGTTTTTTGGAAATATTTCATTGGCTTGCTATATTTTAATAAAGTAGCAAAAATATTTTGCTATAAGATATTCATTATGTACCTTTTAAAAATAATTGTATATTATTTTATTCTGCACTTGTAACGTGCAACAAGTTATCTTGGGTTTGTATATAACTTGGACTAAATGGCCTTTGCAATAGTGCGATATTTCAGGGAAGGCTTACAAAACTTAGGTGAAAGAAGTATATCCATGCAAGGGAAATTATTAAAAAAAAAAAAAAAATTCCTCCTGGTCTGTGATCACTTTGAAAAATAAGATTAAAATGAACCAGTCTTCCTCCTCCTGCTCCTCTTCTCCTTCTGTACTGATAATAGGGATTCATTTAATCATAATATATGTAATTTTTGCTACCTCATTGTCATGCAGAGTTTGTTAAATAACTCTATTTCTATTCCTAGAAGGCAATATTAATAAAACACAGATTTTAATATCTTATAAGATCCTTCTACTAAAATTAGCTGTTTTTTGCAAAAATCACAGTTGGCAATACATTTCTGGAGAACACAGTTATTCTTATCTCTTTTATAATTGCTAATTATTCAAAGTATATCCCTTACCAGAATCCATTTCTTTCTTTTTGGCTAGAATGAGAGCTTAGAGATAGAAAATTACAGGCTTATCACCTGCAACAAAGAACTTAATAATAGAAATTTAGGCACTATGAATAAATTGACTGGAAGTTAAAGGTGAGACCAATGAAAACCTAAACCCTAATGTTATATCGGGTCATCTAGAATCTAGTCATTGAAATGAATATGTATTAAGGGTCCTTTAGTCCATTCGTTACCCAATGCGAGAAATGGGAATCATTTCTTTTTCAAGTCATCTCTATGCTCAGTGTGGGGCTCGAGTGCACAACCCTGAGATCAGGAATTGCATGCTATACCTAATGGGGCAGCCAAAGGCCCCAAGAATAATTTTTAAAATACAAATTACTAAAATCCATTCTGAGATTCTAGCTAATAAATTTGGAATGTGGCCCAAGAATATGTCATTCTGATATGCCGCTCGGTTTATTAGAAAACTGGTAGTCTAGTCTAACACTCTAGCTTTGGGATAAAACCGCTTGTCAATATTTTGATAAAGGAGGAGCTCATTTTTAGCAGTCTTAGTGATAGAGCTGGATCTTACAGCAGATCTTTCTGTTTCCTTCAAAGCTCTCTTAGAAGTTTATATATTCAGTGAGCCAGAATCTCCTTCCCTAGAATTTCCACTCATTAGTTCTGGTTTTGCCTTCATATAGTCACAAAAAATGATACCTAGCTATTAAATTTACATTTGTTTAGTTACTAGAGAAAATGTATTCCTGTGTGTATTAGATTCTAATATTTTTTAGCTTGGGTTAATTTTTCTACTAGCAATTGAATTTTTAATGATATTTAAGAACTCTATATATTAAGGATATTAACCCCTTGTCTCATATTGTCATATGTATTTTCCCAATTTGTAATTGGTCATTTATTGATGTTGTATGTACATGTTGGGAGAATGTATAACTGTTTAATCCTGAATCTCTAGTGAAAAGTTCCTTCCTAGCTTTGTACCATACAAAAATTTGGCAGGCATGACATTTCTATATAATACCCTACGTTAAAAATTTAAAAGTTATACTAAAACTCCCAAACCAGGTACTTTTATAGAAATAATACTGGATACCAAGTTATAAAGGACGTTGACTGTTGGAGGAAAATTCCACTCCCTTTGTTCAGATTAATCCTCTTCTGGTTTTTATTGTAAGTTATACTTTTCCTTTGAGTGCCCTGTGTGGTCCTTTTTTAAAAGAGGAAATGGCATCATGCTTCACATTTTTAAGCCTCTGGCAGGCAGGAACTATTAATTTGTTTGCTTATTTAAAGCAGGAAGCTTTTTTTCTCTCTCTCTCTTTTCTTTTTAACTTTCTTTAGTAGCTTAGAAATCACAACTCCACCTTAGACCTGCCTCTAAATTGTTTTCAACAACCGTTGGAATTTTATTCTGTCACTCCCCCATCCAGAGCCCCTCAAGATGAAGTGGGAGGAATGAAGTCATTGTGTTGCAAAATCTGTGGCCGAGGGACACTGCTACTGCTCCTGACTAGTCTAGTTTGACCAGGAAAAGACCTTCTCCTGAGCCCGAATGCTAGCCCTCAGAAAACACTAGACCCAGTGTCACCCCATCTGACTGTAGCTCTGTGTAGGCTGCAGTGGAAGTTTGGTTTCAGAAATGGTTGTTTCAGAAACTGATTGAGCAAAACTGATTAAGGTCAAAAGGCTGCATTTGGCCTAGAGTGTTCGAAATGGTGGTCCAAATAGAACTATGGTTGAATGATTATCAACCTTTAAATCAGGGGAGATGATATCACCACATAATTCAGCCAAAAAAACCAAAAGCACCTTTCCTTGTTTCATAAGGTAGACTGTCCTGTATACCTATGCTTCCTCTCTCTCGTATGCAGACACAAGAGTACATTTTAAAAGTGAGAATTACTGACTGGGCAATGGCGGAGTGAGTAGGGAAGAAAACGAAGATTCCCATCTCTTTCTACCTCTCTCTCTGCCTTCCTGGATGCTAGGGAGTTAGAGTCATTTGCTGAGGTATGAAAGAAGGCAATGCAACTTGACACCTGCTGGGAGTCACTGGAATAGCAAGCAGGAGGTGTGCCCTCCTTCTACTGAATCAGAAGTATTTGAATGCCAAATTTGTAAGAAAAACCAATCCTAAACGGATGTGCCACTTTGTATCCTCTCTGACTACCCAGCCTCAGGCTCTGTCTCACAAATGCCCTGGAAAGTACAGTATTCTATTATCTTAATTTCTTTCTGAGTTGGCTTGTATGGCCTTTTTCTTTAATGGTGGGTTAAGGGGAGAAGTTTCAAGAGGAAAGGGAAAGTTAAATAAGTAAATGTGGTACCAGCCTTAGACCAATGTTTAGGCCATACATGTTGGTAGATAGATTAAAAATACTCTTGTATCTCCTTCACTACCAAACTATAATATAAGAAATACATGAGGTAGCCAGTGTAAATTCCAGGAGGACATAAAGTCTGTCATTGGGTAGGATTTAATAAATATTAATTGGCGATGTTGATCAGTCTACTGGTGATAGGCATGGGTATAAGCAAAGGCTCTGTAGGCCATCCGTGCTGTTACTGGGAGGCAAATATCAGGTGGAAGTTTCAGGTAGTGGGGAGCAGGAGGCGGAGGGAGATATTCCCTTTATATGACCCTTTAAAAACATTGAGGTCTTGGGGCACCTGGGTGGCTCAGTCTGTTAAGCATCCAACTCTTTATTTTGGCTCGGGTCCTGACCTCGTGGTTTGTGAGTTGGAGCCCCGCATCAGGCTCTGCGCTGACACGCAGAACGTGCTTGGTATTCTCTCTCTCCCTCTCTCCCTCTCTCCCTGCCCCTCCCCTGCTCTCTTGCTCTCTCTCTCTCTCTCTCAAAATAAGTAAACATTGATGTCTTGGGGCTCCTGGATGGCTCATTTGGGTAAGCATCTGACTTTGGCTCAGGTCATGATCTTGCGGTTTGTGAGTTCAGGCCCTGCATCAGGCTCTGGGCTGACGGCTCAGAGCCTTGAGCCCATTTCAGATTCTGTGTCTCCCTCTCTCTCTCTCATGCTCTCTCCCTCTCTCCCTCCCCTGCTCATGCTCTGTCTCTCCTGCAAAAAATAAATAAACATTAAAAAGAAAACAACAACAAAAAATATTGAAATCTTGGGATGCCTGTCTGGCTCTGTCGGTAGAGTGTTCAATTCTTGATCTCATGGTTGTGCATTTCAAGCCCCACGTAGGTTGTAGGGATAACTTTAAAAAAAAATAAAATCTTTTTTTACAAAATTAAATAAATAACAATAAAAACATTGAAGTCTTTATTGCAGTAGGGTCATTTCGGGCCTTCATGTTGGTGAGACCAGAATTTATTATGTATGTGACGTCAGCTTAACGGTAGGATCATTTAAGAGCAATGGCAATAAATGTTTAAGGATTTCTAGCTTCCATTATCATTCCTGGTTAATTTAAACCTGCATAATTTTATATCATAATTCCCCCCCACCCCACCCCTGCTGATTACGGATCAGTTTCATTGCCATCTAAAGAACTCTAAACCAATTCTTTTGGTTGGGAAAGGGGCTATCTCTCTCACTCCCCCCCCCCCCCAAATAGGGGGGCCGGGCGGGGGGGGGGGGGGGGGTAACTCCTCTTTTCAGCAGTTATTTGACCCATCCCTGTTTTGATAGTACTCTTTGTTTTTTCTAGGTTTGCTGTGGAATTTGTCATCTAATGACAAACTCAAGAATCTCATGATAACAGAAGCCTTGCTCATCCTGACTGAGAATATCATCATCCCCTTCTCTGGTTGGCCAGAAGGAGACTACCCCAAAGCAAACGGTTTGCTCGATTTTGATATATTTTACAACGTCACAGGATGCTTAAGGTAATGCCACTCTACAGATCTTTCCTCTGTGTACCTTATATACTACATCCAGATTTTCTAAAACTCTACCCCACTACCTAGAGGTCCTATAAGAATTATAAAGATCACTCTAAATATAAGAAGCACAATGTAGAGACAATGAGAGAGGTAAAGTAAGAACAGAATGTTGTGTCTAGGCATGTTTGATTCCAGAAGCTACCCACATTAGTTCACAAGAGCGAGGATGTCAGTTCCAATAAAACAGAGATCTAACATGAACACCCAGAAGTCCATGCAGACTGGCCTTCCCTGTCTCCCAGGGTTTAAGGCAGGCTCCATGCTATTTTTAATTCATTAAAATCTAACTTAATGATGTTAAAAAAATAATTGTAAACCTAGTGTTTTTGTTATATTTTATTAAAGTATAATTGTATTTGTTTTAGATGTACAAAGTAATGATTAGATATTTGTATATTTTACAGACGGTCACCAGAATAAGTCTAATGTTCATCACCATACATAGTCACAAAATTCTTTTTCCTTGTGATGAGAACTTTTATGATTTTTTTCTCTTAGCAACTTTCAAATATGTAGTATTGTATTATTAACTATAGTTGCCATGTTGTATGTTACATCTCCAGGACTGACTGACTGATTTATATGTTTGTTTATTTATTTATGGCATATGAAAATTTATTTCCATTATGGTTTTCTTTGGACTTACTTATTTTATAACTGGAAGTTTATAACTTTTCCACATACACCCACTTTGCCCTCCCCGCCCCCCTCCCCCCCCCCGCCTCTGGAAACCCCACCAATCTGTACTCTGTATCAGCTTATTTGTTGTTTTGTTTTAAAAGTAATCTCTATACCCAACATGGGGCTTCAACTTACAACCCCAAGATGTTCTGACTGAGCCAGCCCCTATGAGCTTTGTTTTTGTTTTTGTTTTGTTTCTTTTAGATTGCATTTATAAGTGAGATCATACAGTATTTATCTTTCTCTGACTTATTTCACTTAGCATAAGGCTCTCACAGTCCATCCATGATGTTGCCAGGGGAGATATTTCATTTTTTATTGTTGCTGAATAATATTCCACGTATATATACCAGATTTTCTTATCCATTCATTTGTCAGTAGATACTCAAGATTGTTTCCATAGATTGTTTCCATTTCTTGGCTATTATGAATAATGCTTCAATGAACATGGGAGTGCATATATCTTTTCAAGTTAGTGTTTTCATTTTCTTTGGATAAATACTCAGAAGTGAAATAGCTAGATCATATGGTAGCTCTGTGTTTAATTTTTTGAGGAACCTCCATAATGTTTTCCGTATTGGTTGTGCCAACTTACATTCCACAGGCACAGCACAAGGTTTGCCTCTTCTCCATATCCTCACCAACACTTGTTATTTCTTATCTTTTTGATGATAGCTATTCTAATAGGTGTGAGGTGATATGTCATTTTGATTTGCATTTCCTTGGTGATTAGTAACGAGCATTTTTTCATGTGCCTATTGGCCATCTCTGTCTTCTTTAGAAAAATGTCTATTCAGTTCTTCTGAATCTATCTTTCCTTTTCTCTTTCCTTTCTCCTTTCACCACTTTCCCCAAGTATTCTTGACTTCTTTGTTGCAAATGAATTGACTGTATATGCTCAAGTTTATTTTTGGACTCTTTATTCTGTTCCAATGACTTATGTGTCTGTTTTTATGCCAGTACCACATGCTATTTTGATTAATGCAGCTTTGTAACATAGTTTGAAATCAGGGAGTGTGATGCCTCTAGCTTTGTTCTTCCTTCTCAAGATTTCTTTGGCTGTTTGGGATCTTATGTGATTCCATACAATTTGTAGAACTGTTTGTTCTATTTCTGTGAAAAATGCCATTGAAAATTTGCTAGGAATTGCATTGAATTTGTAGATCGCCTTGGGTAGAATGGACATTTTAACAATGTTAATTCTGCCAATTCCTGAGTATGTATATCTTTTCATTTATTTGTGTCTTCAGTTTGTTTTTATCAATGTCTTATCATTGTTAGTATACAGGTCTTTTACCTAGTTGGTCAAATTTATTCCTAGGTGTTTTTAAATAGCTGTAAGGCAACAAAGCCTAAAGGAACAGAATGTTTTACCATAAGAACAGCTACTAAAGAAGTTAGTTTGAGCCGCATTTCTAAATAGTGGGATGAAAAAATGCTTGAGTTGTTTTCTCCTTTGGGCTGTCAGATGCCAACTAAATCAAGAGAAAATAGAAACACATGCAGGAGAAAGAAAAATGCTAGTTTTAACTTCTTTAAAATCATGCATCTCAAACTTTCTTGTATTTGAAAATAATCATTGTTCTTTATGTGCAAGGATTAAAAGAAATCAGAAGATGTAATCAAAATTAGACAGCCCATGAGAGGTCAGGACATATTCTGCCTTTTGTTATTTTCTCTAGTTACAGTTCATTTTTGAGGGAATCTAGATGGTAACTGAGAGAATTTATCATGGTAAAATGTTTAATCTCCAAAGTTAATCACACAGTAATGCATATCAAATACCAGTTTTGTGTAAGAATTATGTTAGCTACTGAGAATTTTACAAAGATGAATAAGAAAATCTTTTGGGGATTTTTAACGTAGTAGGGAATGCAGATGAGTAAAAGCACTAGAACACAGCTACAGTGAAATGTATTTATTAGAGCAGTGGGCCCCTGGAGCATTAGCATCTGCATCACCTGGGTCCCACCCAGACCTTATGAATCAGAAACTCTCAGGGTGGGGCCCAGCAATCTCGTTTTGACAAGCCCTCCTGGTGATTCTAATGCCATGGTATCAGAAGTACAAGTGAGGTGCTGCAGGAATGCAGAACAAAGGACAATTCATGCCAGCTGACTGGGATCTGAAAGACACTATAGAAGAGGTGCCAAATGAACCAGGCCTTGGTGGATTATTTCAATAGTCAGAAATTCTCTAAGGACTAAGGACTAAATTCTTGAACAGCAGAAGAGGTGCCTATATGATCTCTTTGAATCTGTCCTTCTGTACAGTTCACTAGAACTGCTTTTTTATTGCACTTTTGATCGAATAACACATTTTGTTCTACTTGAAAACATTTTGGGGGAAAAATAAATAAATAAAGTAAATAAAAATAAAAACATTTTGGAGACAGCTGGGTGGCCCAGTCGGCTAAGCATCCGAGTCTTGATTTTGGCTCAGGCTCAAAATAAATAAAAATAAACACTCAAAAAATTAAAAACATTTTGCATCTCATAATTTCTCTGTAGCTCCCCTTGCCTGGCTGTGTACATCAGAGTTCTTAAAGTGGCAGATGTATCCGGAATTTTTCAACTCAAAATGACAGATACTCAACTCAAACTCACTCAAGCCAAATAAGGATTCATTGGCTCATGTGGGTGATATGTTGACAGTCACTTGTGAAAGTGAAGGAAGTACACGAGGAACCATGACCTCAAGGACTAGGACAGAAATTCAGCATCCCTGGGACTCACTCTTTTTTTTTTTTTTAAGTTTATTTATTTATTTGGGGGGTGGGGGGAAGGGAGAATGAATGGGGGAGGGGCAGAGACAGGGAAAGAATCCCAAGCAGGCTCCTCTGCCAGCACTCAGCCCAACGTGGGACTGGATCTTATGAACCAAGTGATCATGACCTGACCCAAGATCAAGAGTTAGACACTTGATGGACTGGGCCCCCCACCCAGGTGCCCCTCACTCTTTTTTAAAATTTCTATCTTCTCTCTGCTTCCTCTTCTTTTGCATGTTGAGCTCATTTCTCTACAAATGCAAACATGTCTACACATTCTGTTTATCTTTAATCCTTGACACCTAGCAAAGTTTCTGACATATAGTAAGCAAGTATAAAGTATTTGAATTTAAAAAATAAATGAATGAATATATGAAAAAATGATGAACTGAGTGAATAATCAAGTCTGGCAACAGTATCAAATTTGTGATGGGAAGTGATCAAACAGAAGTTGGAAACATAGGCTAAGGCCAGATTGTGGGGGCCTTGAAGGTCATGTTAAGGAGTTAATTTTTTTCTTCTGTAAGCAAGATTAGCTAGTATGGGAGGATAGAAATACGAGTTCTGTGTGAAGAAGAATTATAATATCAATGGGAAGGGTGTATTGAGAAGGTGAATAATATAAAGATAAAAAGGTGAGTAACAAATTTCTTTGTGTAGTTTCCCCTTATGAATGAAGAATAAAAGATTTGCATGGTCTGAGTGTAGCAGTGCCCTGGTTCACACACATTTTCCAGAAGATGTGATAGCTGAATACACTCCCATCAGTATGAAACCATTTCAAACAGTGTTTGCAAAACCAATCCAAACCACTGATTTGAACTACTTTCAGAAGCAGAATATAGCAAAAAGTCTACAAAATTGAATGCCATATTATATGCTTAAGTATCTGTTCTTATTTCACCTGTATATCTAATTTACAATAATAATAACTGACATTTATTGTGTATTATGTTCTAGAAACTGTTCTGAATGCTTTATGAGGATTTTCTCAGTGTATTCTTAAACTGAGGCCCTTGTAAAGTAAGCTTTCTCTATTTTGTAGATGAGGGGCTTAGATTAACGATTTTTCCCCAACGTCATGTAACTAGTAAGAGACAAAGCTGGAATTCAGATCCAGGAAGGCTGTCTCCAAAGCCAAATACATTTATAAATGAATACATTAATGTTTGTCACATTTCTACAGACTGTGCTCATGTGGATAAAGCGTCTGCCCTTCACAGTCTTGTAACCTCACAGGGTAGGTAGGCCAATTTAAAGTCACATTCAAGTCTTAAAGTACTGTATCCGTGTCTCCTTGTTTTTGTTTTAGAAGTTCTGTGCAAGTGGAACTCTACACTGCGTTTCATATAAACAGAGAAGGTACAAAGGATGAAGCCTAAGAAATGAGAGAAATTTCCATGAGAGGAGATGGCATTGTAGGCAAATCAGGGTAGATGTTGTCACTATGAGTATAAAAGCCTCTAGGACCTGTGCTAGGACAAATGCGCAGAATGTAAGAGAAGACCTCTAGGGAACCTGCAATCAAATAGCCTCAGTTTCCATGACAATAGAAGTGTCTGCTGAGCAGTTGCTTATTTTTGACCACAGCTTCTCTAGAAAAGATTTTAAGACAGGTGTTGACTGGTTCTAACAAGTGTGAATCTAAGCTGAATAAGAAGGTCATAAATGTTAGCAAATATCTTAATTGCTACAAGTTTATTTGAGGTATTCTGTCCCCCAGAGAGTATAAGAGCCAAAAATGAATTGGCCACATGAGCAGTATCCTTGGCATTATGGTTGACTCAGGTTAGCCTAGCTAAATTTTTTCAATCTACTTAGGAGAAAAACTGCATGCACCAGTGACTTTGTCCCTTTACTAACTTGACACTGAGATCAGTTTTGAGAAGGACTTCGCTTGGTCTGCATATAGCAATGGCATAGAATGAGTCACTTGCTTTGTTGATGAAATTGTGGCAGTGGCCCTGTCCACCTGGAGCTGCCTCAGCGAGATTGCATTCACACAGGAGCACCTGCAGAGTTTATCATTCAGAGAGACTGTCAGGTACAGCATACTTGTCAGGTGTCAGATCTCTTACATACAGGATTAACGTCTGCTTGCAGCAGCATTTTCCATGGGACGTGGCACTTTCTTTAGGTTTCTTAAACAATATTATGCTAGCCTAAGAGTGGTAAAATCCAAGGTAGGAGAGGAAACATAAAATTGTACCCTCTACCTTGTGCTAGAGCCAGCAAAAGCGATCGTCAGCATCTCTTAACTCCATAGGCAGTGATCTCATGTTGGTAACTTGAAATCAGCCACTGGGAGTATTTATACCATAGAAACTGGCAAATGCTGCAAGTCAGAGGTCTCCCAACTCCCTTGCCCCTAGAAGGTTGGTTGCTAAATAAACATTTACCAGCACACCACCAGATCTGAATTTCTGTTAATTACCATCAAAATATGGATAGTTAGGGTACAAGCATATTTTTTTCTATACACATCCCTTTTCAAAGAAGAAACAATTCCTTTGTTTTCTTGGAAGGTATTCCAAAGCTTCAGCATTTCTTTTTTTCTTTTCTTTTTTTTTTTTTTTTTTTTTTGAATGGAGACAATTTTTTTCAAATTATTTTTATTTATTTAGAGTGAGAAGTGTAACAGTTAAAATATTTGATAATTCATCGCAATCAGTAGGATACACTCTGCCAGGAATTTCAGATTCCAAAAGACTTATGTGACAATCACAGAATTATAAATTTACCAAAAAGCATTAGCTGCCTTCTTTAACACCTCTCCTACAAGCACACTCATTGTGATGAGCCCCTGCTTTCCAATTAATATGGGTAACTTCTTAGCAATTGATGTGACATGGCTGTAAAATTTGTATGTTCCACCTCCCTCACTGACACACTTTTGGAAAACCTTTGGATGTGACAAATAAAACCAATGGTTATTATCAGGGGAGGTTTGAAATTTCTACCAAAGATTTATCACTGTTCTCTGTTCCTCCATATTATTCTCCTGGCTTCTATCTTCCCCTCCTTCCTTCCTTTCATTTCTTTCCCCCTCTTTCCTCAGTCTTTGTTCTCTTAAAGGAGAAGGGGTGGAAATAACTTAGAGGTCAGAAATTAGAATGCCTCCAGACTTCAGATTGGACTTCTTGTGGACAGGTGTAAGACCATGTGGAATGGCAGAAACTGTCAGACTAGAGAATGGCGGGAAAAATGCTTGTTCCAAGAGCAGTGAGATTCAAACTTCTGGAAGACACTTTGGGCCAAACACAAACCTCTCTAGGCAGCCTCTGTTAGCAGTCTCCTTCTTCATTCTTGAAGAAATTAAGCGGACAGTGATTCTCCCACAAGTACAGAACCAGTTATCAGAAATTTGAGAAAGGAAACTAGTCCAGCTTTCTTGGTATTTTACCACTTAGTCTATCTTTCCTCTTACCCAACATTGTATTTATTCCTTGAATGCCTGCTATATTCAGAGCACTGTTTAAATTTCTGAAATTTCAAAGGGAGATGAGATCTATCTTTGCCCTGGAGGAACTCCAGGTTTAGTAGGAGAGACAGGCACCTGAAGAGAAAAGTCACAGTCCATTTGATAAGAAGTGTAAAAGGTATGAAAGACCAAGGCATTGAGTTGCCTGAAGGTTGGAAAAAGTTAACTGGAAAGTTACATTGAAGGAGCTTTTAAAGGATGAGTAGGTGTTTGAATGTCCCTCTCCATCTTCAGCTCCTCATTCTGTTACTGGTTCGTCTCTGTCATTTTTCAATATAGTCATATTAATCTTATCACCATAATTGAAGACCACCCTAGAATTTTGCCTTTTTGTTTAGGATGATTTTTCTTATTCTTGTATTTTGTGTCCATAGATGCCAGTTAGAGAAGCAAATGGTTACCACATTTCCCTTGCAAATTACTCAAACTTCATTTTCTCCACATCATAGTAAATCTAACCGGGGTGGATTTGAGTGGTCAGAGAAAGCAAACTACCTTAAAAAGAAAAGCTGTACTTATCAGTCTTGTGTCCTAATTAGCCACAGGGTTGAGAGTAATGTCATGGGGTGGGAGGGGGTGCTGTACTGAATATCAGTACACCTACTCTCTGGAAAAAGAATGTCTCTATGTAAAATTTTAATATATTCAAATATATCTGTCTTGTTGAGTATTAAAAAATATGGTGTTACTGAATTTCATTTTACACATATCTAGATATCAAACTTCAGAACTTTTTTGAATCTGCATTTCCTTAATTATATATTTTCATTCTATTTATTTGTGCTCATTCATCCCTTATTCTGAATATTCATGACAGAAAAGGATTTATTTGGTCTAGCTGTGTGCATAATGCTAGATGATTATTTAAATAATTAAGATTACTTAAACTAGGGTCTAGTTTCCCTGATTATCAAATAAGTTTTTTTCTGTGTGAGAATATAGATCCAAAGCAAGTCAGAACTACTTTTTAAAATTGTAATTTAAATGTAGTTCTTTATTTCTGGAAAATAATTTAATATAAAGCTAGAAGATAGTGTAAACAATACCAAAACCTGATAGAAGTATTCACATAATTCAACCTACAGAGTGGTTTTTCCAGAAATGTAAAGACAACTGAATCATCAACTTCAAACACGTGTATTTGGTTAATTATTTAAATTCTTCACATTTGATATGTAAACATAAGCAATATTGGAGTCTTGATGGAGAGGAAAATTTTTTCTGTGCCCTTCAAGATTCTTCTGGCTGGTCTAACAATCAAATTGACTTGAGACAGATTAGCAGGAGAAAGTCAAACAAAAGCTTAATAAAATGTATATCTCCTATATACATGGGAGAAACCCAAGAAAACTGAGTAACTTCCCAAAATGGCTAAAGCCATCACCTTAAATATCATCTTCAGTCACAGACAAAGAAGATGTTGGGGGTGGGAGTCAGGGAAGTTACCAGGCAAACCACAGTAAACAAGAATAAGGCTGTTAGTCAGTTTTAAGTTCATGCTTTCTCCATTGATAATTTTTTAGAGATTTAGAGTCTTCCCCCACTTGCCAATATAGCTAGGAGACACCTTCACAAATGGAGATTTCCCTTACAAATGTAAATGTCTCTTACAAAAGTGTAACTTCCACTTGGTTTGCAGACCTTCTCCTGTGTTTGCTGCTTCTTAAAAATAACCAGCTTAAAATAATATGTCAAAGAGGCATTCCTTGGGGCGACAAAATTTACTCCTGTACACCATATGTAATGGAATTGGCAATATTTACAGCAATGTTATACTATCAGTTATAATTGCATTTTATATGTGGTACATTTTAGATATTGTGGGGGTCAAGGATAGACCACCCTAAGAGGGCCCACCTTGACATGAAGATTATTTTGAGCTGAAGGCAATCAAGATCCTGTGGGCTCTAGAGAAAATTTTGCCCCTTCGTTAACTACATAGAATACCCTAAATTAGGGGTCTTTCCAAAATAAGGGTTATTAGCATAGATAAATTTTATCCGACCCATCTGTATGGCAGGACAAACATCTAATTACCAGACATCTGCTCTTTTCTTACTGCCCTGTAAATTATATTCCTCTGAAGTCCCAGATCCCTACCCACTTCTTCTTAGTTCAGAATGACTCATATACTTCATTTTGCCTGTCTTTGGAATTTCCATGAATGTGTAGATTCTCTGTAAATACATTATTTGATTTTCTCCTCTAAATCTGTGTCATGTCAATTTGATTTTTAGTCCAGCTGGAAGGATCGGAATTCTTGGGGGACAGGAATTCTTGATCCCCAATAATATAGAAACAAATGTGTAGTTTAACGGATTAAATTATTTTGTAAATGTCTCTTCACATAAATTTAAAAGGTGTGAGTTGTATTTAAATGGATATATAAGAGCTTCCTGGGTAGCTCAGTCAATTGAGCATCTGACTCTTGATTTTGGCTCAGGTTGTGATCTCACAGTTCGTGGGTTCAAGCCCTGCATCAGGCTGTGTGCTGACAGCATGGAGCCTATTTGGAATTCTTTCTCCCTCTCCCTCTGCCCCGCCTCCACTCACACACTCTCTCTCTCAAAAGTAAACATTTAAAAAATAAATGGGTATATAAAATCTGGATTTTAAAAAACGTTTTATAAGCTAAATCTTGGAGATTTCAGATCATCAGTTTGAAATCTCTCATCAGTGGGGCACCTGGGTGGCTCAGTCAGTTAAGCATCCGACTTCAGCTCAGGTCATGATCTCACAGTTTATGGGTTTGAGCCCTGCATCAGGCTCTGTGCTGACAGCTCAGAGCCTGGAGCCCTCTTCGGATTCTGTGTCTCCCTCTCTGTCTGTTCCTCCCCTGCTCATGCTCTGTCTGTCTCCTTCAAAAATAAATAAAAACATTTAAAAAAAATTTGAAATCTCTCATCAGTAAGTAAGATAGTAAAGCAAACAAATCAAACATCAAACCAAGCAAATACAGCCATGTTTTCATCCCTCTCTCATCTCCCTCAGCCCAGTGCTCTTAAGAGTATATGTCACATTAGAATCGTCAAACAGCACAATGACAATCCTTGAAAAGGTCTCAGTTCTTCAGACTCAATTTTCTCCTGTCCTATCCATGCCCTTAGCAGATAGGCCCAGATTAAAAATTGTACTTCTCAATAATTATATGACATTTCTCTTTGTCAAAGAAACTCTTATCATAGTCAGAATTACTATTAAAAATTTTGTAATTCATCATTATTTTTTTAAAAATGAGCAGGTTGATGTATTTGGATAAAGCAGCTGATGACTTTGTTGCTATCCTGTGGTTAAAGTCCATGGCTGTCTTGGGGTACAGACTATGAGCATCATATGATTTTCGCTAGGACTTAAGCACCTTTATCAATCTTAGTCTGGTACCCAGATGTCTCCCTTAGGTGTCAAGAGTGTCTACCCAAGTTCCAGTGGCTTCTGGGCATATTTTAAAAATGAGTTTGCTCTTGATAATTGATTTGAAATGTAATTTGGCATTTTATCTTGAACAGCCAGCTAAATCCAAAAGAAATGACTGTTAACCTGCCAACCAGATTATTACTGGCTGCATTGACTATTCAGAATACTTTTGAAGGACCTGAAAAATACAGGAAAGCAAAACTAAAGGATTTTTAAGGACAGATTTTCTCCTCCTCTACCTTCTGGTTTCTTGATGTATAATAGATGCTGACATATCTTTGTTCGGTTAATGTTCCTTGTCCTGGAAGGAACAAGATATGTAGGTGGGAGAGCTTTGTTCTACTTCCCAATGATGCTTCTGTTTGCAGACCAAACAGTTGACTTTGCTGATGTTTGCAGATACCTTCAGGAACTGATGTTGACTTCAGGGTAACAGACAAGCCCTTCTCTTGGCAAAGAGTTTTTGTCCCTCTGCCAGCTCAGATGAGGCTCCCCTTTTGTTCTGTGCAATAACAGGCTGCCTCTGCTGCTTTCTCTGGGTTAATCACAGACAAGGCCCAACTGTTTGATATATATCAGCTGAGAGATAAACAAAAGCCCAGACCTAAATCTCAAATAACAAGAGGAAGAAGGATGCCTCCTTATCCACCAATCTCTTATCAAGTGCCTGTTGGGTCTTAGAATGGACTCTGACCAAGCACTTAGCAGACTGAGGCCTTACTGCACAATTTCTGATACATAACATTAGAAATCCCACAATTGTTGGTGAATGTGAAGATGTAGCCATAGTATTTTTTAAACCATTGAGGTGATCACTATTTCAGTATGCGTGGTTATACCTTGAAGACTGGTCCCATAGGCAGTAGGTCTTGCATGTGATACACATGTAAACTGTGTGTTAGTGGAAAACCACACCTATAATCAGTAGACATTGCCCCATTTAAAAAAAAAAATGGGGGGGGGGGCCTGGGTGACATAGTTAAGTGTCTTTCTTTGGCTCAGGTCATGATCTCACGGTCCGTGAGTTGAGCCTACTTCAGATTCTGTGTCTCCTTTCTCTGCCCTCTCCCTGCCCCAAAAGTAAGTAAATATTTTAAAAATATTTTTTAAAAAAATCTCTGCCTGTTAGAATTACTTGTTGGTGAAGTATCTTAAAAAGATTCACTTTGGGGCATCTGGGTGGCTCAGTTGGTTAAGAGGCTGACTTGGGGCTCAGGCCATGATCTCTTGGTTTGTGAGTTCAAGCCCCGCATCAGGTTCTGCACTGCAGAGCCTGCTTGGGATTTTCTTTCTCTCCTTCTCGCTCTACCCCTCCCCTACTTGTGTGCACACATGTGTAGACACGCACTCGTGCTCTCGCTTTCTCTAATAAATTAAAAAAAAAAAAAAAAAAAGATTGACTTTAACCATATTATTATCTGTCGTTCTCCTATCTGGTAAACAATTATAGCCTTTCACTTTATTTTTTTTTTTTTTATTTTTAATTTCAGTATAGTTAACATACAGTGTTCATTTCCCCTAGCTAGTTGGCCATGCACCACACAGTGAGCTTTGAACATTCTGTGTTGTAACAAACTTTCTTTCAGTGCTGGCAGACTGGTTGTAACAGCATGCCTGCCTACAAGCAGCCACACACAGATAACTGTTGATGGAAGGGCCAATAAAAATCCTACTAGAAGCAGATAATTCTGATTTTAAACAGGAGTCACAGGTCAGGATTCCAAATGAGACTTTAGCATGCTGTGATTTGGGGGAATTTTATGAAAATTACAGGTCATAATATTTATATAATGCCTACTCTATCTGTCACACACATTAAATTGCAGCTATTTTTATCATTTGACTTTGTCCATTCTTTGGTTCACCGTATGAATTGAAGGTTTAGTCAACCTGTCATTAATCTTAACAAGGATATACCATTCTTCTTTTAATTCTAGCAAGGTCCAGGGTGTTTGGTTTTCTTTTCTTCTTTTCATTGTGACACTCAGGAATGTGGGAGATAAGTGGTCGCAGAGAGAGTCACGAAATCACTGATTCGCTTTTGGATAAAACACCCGAATCCTCCTAAATATGTGAGGTTTTGTTCAGAGATGTACAGAGGGTTCAGATTCTATTTTTTCCCCACCTATTACAGGTCACATTACCAGAAAAACTCTTCTTAATACCTTGTGTATTAAGGTGTCTTAATACCTTCTTTTTTTTTTTTTTAACGTTTATTTATTTTTGAGACAGAGACAGAGCATGAACGGGGGAGGGTCAGAGAGAGAGGAAGACACAGAATCCGAAGCAGGCTCCAGGCTCCGAGCTGTCAGCACAGAGCCCAACGCAGGGCTCGAACTCACAGACCGCAAGATCATGACCTGAGCCGAAGTCGGACACTTAACCAACTGAGCCACCCAGGCGCCCCAATACCTTCTTGTGTATTAAGATCACAAGCAACTGATCAAACTGGTTTCCTCCCAGTCTGACTCAGTGAAGGTGAAGAGCTCCAAAACAGCCCTGCCTTGGTCAATGTGTTTATATTCCCTGCCTTGGTGCAATGAGTTTATATTCCTTCTTCTGACGCCCCAGCCACCTGCCTCCAACCCCCACTCCAAAGACCTGGTCTTTATTTTTTTTGTTTATTTTTCTTTTAAATTTTTTTAACATTTATTTGTCTTTGTGAGACAGAGACACAGCGTGAGTGAGGGAGGGGCAGAGAGAGGGAGACACAGAATCCAAAGCAGGCTCCAGGCTCTGAGCTGACAGCACAGAGCCTGATGTGGGGCTGGATCTCACAAACCATGAGATCATGACCTGAGCTGAAGTCAGACGCTTAACCGACTGAGCCACTCAGGTGCCCCTAAGGACCTGGTTTTTAAATTTCAGTGTACCAACAGCATGAGGTTTCAGCTTCCTGGAAGTTGCCCACATACTTACTAAGACTTTGGCTAGATTATACCAGAGAAAGTAAATGCATCATTTAATTAATGCCATAGACACTAAGCATTTCTAATATATTCATTGGTAACTCTGATAATCAATTTTTAATGAGTCGTGTGTTTGCTCATTCTCTTTTACTTTTCAATAGGATTTTTGTTTTGACATATTGATACTTGATATTGTTCCATTTATAACTTTGGGATTTTTTTCATATTAAACTTCCATTGGGCTACATGTAAGGAATAGTTACAAAGAAATATTTCTTAGGATTCAGGAGATACATTGTAAAAGCTTCCATTCTGCCTAAGATCATCACGGTTTAATTCTCTGATTCCCACAAGCTTAAATACTAGCTATTGAAAAAACTATTTTAGTACTTTAAAATAGATATATCATTTTAGTAATTACTGCTTCTTTTCAGAGTAGTGCAATAGCAAATTCCTTTCTGACTAGTGACTTCTATTCATGGATATAGCGCTATAAAATAATCCACCCTTATCGTTCATATTTCTGGGTGGTTAAGTAAGGTAGGAACTATTTTTGATATGCAGGAGCAAATGACTGAAGCAGTGGGGTTCCATGCACTTTCTGTCAACAAAGGTATCAACTGCCAGAAAATCCTGATAAGTCCCATTTCAAAAGCAAGCAGAGTCTGGATAATACCAAACTGCAAGACAGCAGTTCATGTGTGTGAACTGGCAGTCCTGCCAATTTGAATTACCATTCTCACCCAAAATAAACACTTTGAAGTTTAACGAAGTTAAGCCATCCATCTGCAAGGTGTATTATGGCTTCAGCTAGTGAGAAATCTTTTGATTTGTCAAAGCAATTTTAAACTACTGCCATTTCTCCAAGCCAGAGGTTGCAAAGGTCAAAGGGAAGCTTTCAAACACGTGATAGCATTGTCTCAGAGTTGGGGGACATATGGTGTTTGCTAACCAAATGGCGGAGTGAATAAATGTTAGACGAGGTGTGCTCTATTCTGGAGAATAAAGAACAGCTCTCCTATCCTGACATTACCACTACTGTGCTATCATCCAGAGAAGTAACTTAAACTCTGTGGACCTCAGTTTCTCCAGGTATAAAATGAGATGACTGGAAAAGATGCTTTTTCAGTTTCTGTCAAGCTTCTTCAAAGAGTGGATATGGGATCTTGGTTCAAATGATCATTTCTTGGGAAAAACCTACAGTAAAATGGTTTGAATTACAGTTTACGAACCCATGAGTTTTCTTTTTTCAATGGTACAGTAAAAACTAAATAAAGAGAATAAAGAGGTGAATCTGTAATTAGAATAGTCAAATGAAAACCAGAGTCACAGAAGGGATTTTGTTAAAGTTAAAAATTCATTGTAGAATAGACACTTCTCTAATAAAGACATCCAGATGGCCAACAGGCACATGAAAAGATACTCACCATCACTCCTCATCAGGGAAATACAAATCAAAACCATACTCAGATATCACCTCATGCCAGTCAGAGTGGCCAAAATGAACAAATCAGGAGACTATAGATGCTGGAGAGGATGTGGAGAAACGGGAACCCTCTTGCACTGTTGGTAGGAATGCAAACTGGTGCAGCCACTCTGGAAAACAGTGTGGAGGTTCCTCAAAAAATTAAAAATAGAACTACTCTATGACCCAGCAGTAGCACTGATAAGAATTTACCCAAGGGATACAGGAGTCCTGATGCATAGGGGCACTTGTACCCCAATTTTTACAGCAGCACTCTCAACAATAGCCAAATTATGGAAAGAGCCTAAATGTCCATCAACTGATGAATGGATAAAGAAATTGTGGTTTATATACACAATGGAGTACTACGTGGCAATGAGAAAGAATGAAATATGGCCCTTTGTAGCAATGCGGATGGAACTGGAGAGTGTGATGCTAAGTGAAATAAGCCATACAGAGAAAGACAGATACCATATGGTGTCACTGTTATGCGGATCCTGAGAAACTTAACAGAAACCCATGGGGGAGGGGAAGGAAAAAAAAAAGAGGTTAGAGTGGGAGAGAGCCAAAGCATAAGAGACCCTTAAAAACTGAGAACAAACTGTGGGTTGATGGGGGGTGGGAAGGAGGGGAGGGTTGGTGATGGGCATTGAAGAGGGCA
The DNA here is from genome assembly GCF_014898765.1 of Herpailurus yagouaroundi. Taxonomy (NCBI): domain Eukaryota; kingdom Metazoa; phylum Chordata; class Mammalia; order Carnivora; family Felidae; genus Herpailurus; species Herpailurus yagouaroundi. The sequence continues at coordinate 16,751,906 of NW_024412407.1, forward strand.
TCTTTTGGGATGAACACTGGGTGTTGTATGGGAACTGACAATAAATTCCATATAAAAAAAATTTCATTGTATTGATCCAGCAACCATTCTCTCCTCGACTGTTAGGTTGAATCATGAACTTGCATTTTTGTGGGTTAAAAGCAGTCTTGTATCACTGATTTCATCCTATAGATGTGGTCTTCGCGGGAGCAGGATAGAATGCTGTGTGTGCTTTCTTGTTCCCACTAGTTCTTAACACAATGCTGGGCACATTTGTTCTTTGTATGTATCGAAAGCAGTATTTGGGGGCAGAAAGGCTTTTGACATTGCTTGGTGCAATATGTTATTTTATTTTTTAAGTTTATTTTATTTAAAAAAAAATTTTTTTTTTTTTACATTTTATTTATTTTTGAGAGAGACAGAGCACAAGTCGGGGAGAGGCAGAGAGAGAGGGAAGCACAGAATCCGAAGCAGGCTCCAGGCTCTGAGCTGTCAGCACAGAGCCCGACATGGGGCTCGAACTCACAAACTGTTGGATCATGACCTGAGCCAAGTCGGACACTTAACCGACTGAGCCACCCAGGCGCCCCTGAGTTTATTTATTTCGAGAGAGACAGAGACAGAATGAGTTGGGGAGGGGCAGAGAGAGTGGGAGACAGAATCCCAAGTAGGCTTTGCACGGCCAGCACAGAGCCCGATGCAGGAATCAACAAAGCCATGAGATCATAACCTGAACCGAAACCAAGAGCCAGATGCTCAACCAACTGAAAGCCGTGCAGGCACCCCACAACCTATTATTTTAAAGATGAAGAATAACCCAAAAGTTCTCAGAATTGTAATTCTTTTGATGTTCAGAATGACGGCTACATTGTAAATAAAAACTTTTGAATATCCTTTGAATGTTCTACCTACCAGTAAAAAGAACGAGTCTGATAAATTTTGTAGGACTAGTTCTTAGAATTAAAGTTAGCCAAAGGGTGATTCTCAAAATTCAAAGAATGTGAAGATGCTGCTCTTATGCCGTTTTTGTTGACAGAAGTGTTAACACTGTGGGGAATTCAACTTTTTTAATTGCTATGCTAAGAAGAAAACCTTAACCCAGAGGAACATAGTAATAATAATACTAGAGTATAAACGTGATCTGAATTTGAAATATGATCCCCAAATAAATTACTTTGCTGTATTTGATACGTTTCAGTTCTCTATAAGGAAGCAATCTCCACTTGTAGATGTAGTTACTGTTTATAGAAAGATGTCATGACCTAGCAAAATTAGAAATAGACTAAGTACAAAGATATTTATAGGTCATGCTTTTGACTTAGGTCTTAACTGTGGAACTTTACACTTTTGTCACATCTGTCTGCCATTTTAGCTATTAAATCATCACATTTTAGAACATCTGAGTTGAAATTTGTCAGTAATTGTTTACACTGAAATCTACAAAACCCCAAAATAATATAGTCCAACATCATGTCTTTATAAATGTGGAAATTGAGGCCCAGAGAATTTAAGTAACGTTAAGTTACTTAGAGTTAAGACACGGAACAGGTTGGGGCTTGGACATCTACTATACTGTGTCTAATGTACCATTTGTTCTTTTACTTGCAAAATGTTTGCCTCATATCTGTCCTCTCAGAGATGGATTGCAGATTAAGTAAATGATGCTATGACCTTGGTGCTTAGAGTGAAGTAGACAGAAAGCTTTTATTGACGTGACAACATGTTATATGAATATAGTTAGAAGTTGTGTCCAGATTTGAAAATGAGAAATTGATAATTAATTGACCCCAGGAAGTGTCTGCCACACTTTTGCATATTTGTCAGTTTTCCAGACACGTGGAAGAAGCATCAATCAAATAAAGCTTTGAAATAAAGGCCTATTAGATACACAGCTTAAGTCTTGTGGTTGGTTGTTTGTTTTTCCTGGTAGAAACATGAGCTCAGCAGGCCCTGATGGGAGGAAAGTGATGAGAAGGTGTGATGGACTGATCGACTCACTGGTTCATTATGTTAGAGGAACCATTGCAGATTACCAGCCAGATGACAAGGTGATTCACGCGTTAAATATCTTGCATTTGATTTACCTACTTTGTCTTACTAAGACTCTTCAGAGTATTCTGGAAGTAGCTATTTCGCATTAACTCATTTGCTAAGCTTAAGATATCCCATCCATGCTTAGAAATATTAAAATCTGCCTAACCCCATTTTTCCGTCTACTTTCCAGACCCAAATTTACAATTAGCCATTTAACAACTCTGTGTAGATATTTGAATGGAGGCCTGTGCTACATGTACAGCAATGAACTTAAATTCATCTCTTCTCTTACTCCCAAACTTGCTCCTTCTCTGAATAATCCTTCTTAACAATTATCACCATCCACCAAATGAAAGCAGAAATCTGAGTAATCTCCGACTACCTTCCTTCCTCACATCCCGTATCCACCAGGCAGCAAACCATGTGCGCTCCACCTCAGAAACACCCTCCAGTTCGTCCTTTCCTCCCTCATACTGCTGCTGCTGCCCTGGTTTGTGCATCTTTCATACTGATCACTGCAGTAGCCCCTAACTGGTCCTGTAAACAATAGCTTCAGTTTTCCAGCTCCATGTGACTACTAAATTATGTATCTTAAAATATAGAATCGTTCTGAACACACCCTTAAAAGTGAACTAGAAAGGCTCTCCGGGGTTGTTAGAAAGTCAGCCTCTATGTCCTAATATTGTGCTCATGACCGTTCGTGATCTAGCCATACTCATTCCACTCCCCGCACCCAGGGAACCCCACAGTCCAAGCATACCCTACAGCATCCAGTAAACTGTGTAAGATCTAAAACCTAGTAAGTCCTGTGATAGGTGATAGCATACGTGCAAAGGGGCATCTATGTGTATATGGTCAATATGCACATCCTCTTTTCTCAGGCCACGGAGAACTGTGTGTGCATTCTTCATAACCTCTCCTACCAGCTGGAGACAGAGCTCCCAGACAGATACTCCCAGAGTATCTATATTCAAAATCGGACTATCCAGGCCGACAACAACAAAAGTATTGGGTGTTTTGGCAGTCGAAGCAGGAAAATAAAAGAGGTATGTTGGGAAGACTTTGAAAGCCAAAGTGTGTATGTGTGTATTTCTGAGTACTTAGTGTATCTCAGGCACTATTTTAATTTGTTCTAATCCTTACATCCACCTTACGAGGTGTGCATTGTTGGTATCCTCATTTACTGATGAGGGAACAGAAGTACCGAAAGGTTAATGAATTTTCCCAGAAAAATTTAGGAAATTAGTAGAGGGGATAGAATTCAGTCCTGGGCAGTCTGGCTCCAGATTTGCATTGTTCACCGCAACGTCATACTGCTGTATGCTTTATAAGTTAGGAAATAAGCTTAATATAGTATAGTCAATGGTGTAGAAATTGCTTAACATTAATAGCGACCCTGATGCTTGGCTCTGGATATCCTAAAAGTACACCCATATGAAGAAATACTGTGCATTCTGGCATTTTGTGAAAACTGGAAGAATGTCACCCCTCCTATTCCTCAGACTACCATGGTGTGTATTTGTGAACTTGGAGAGCAACTGGTAAGTTTAGAATGCTGATGTTATCCCAGACAACTTCACAAGACTTGGGGAAGAGGCCTGTTTTTCTTATCTCCAGGGTGGTTGTGACTAATTTAGCTTCTAGCTTAACAGCAGCCTGAAAACTATTCTAGAATAGCCTATGCTTAATTCTCTTAGATTCTCTTTCACTATGAAATGTAAAGTTGGGAGGTTTACAGGATGTTGTTAAGGAGAAACAGTCATTGTGAGCTCAAAGTTAACTGATTGGATATCATACCTATTTGCCTTTTCGTTTCCATACCAGGCGCTTGTTATTATGCAAAGTATTAGTCTCTCTAGACTAGATGGTATTTCTGCTCTCTTGGTTTGGGTGTGGAATTGTAGAAATGACTCGAAGGCATTAATTCTGGATTTCATTGTGTATGTGGTTAGCAATATCAGGACATGCCAATGCCGGAAGAAAAGAGCAACCCCAAGGGTGTGGAATGGCTGTGGCATTCCATCGTGATAAGGATGTATCTGTCCTTGATCGCCAAGAGTGTCCGAAACTACACTCAGGAAGCGTCTTTGGGAGCTCTGCAGAATCTCACAGCAGGAAGTGGACCAGTGAGTATCACCCCTGTTTTTCTGCTTTTTTTTTTTTTCAACGTTTATTTATTTTTGGGACAGAGAGAGACAGAGCATGAACGGGGGAGGGGCAGAGAGAGAGGGAGACACAGAATCGGAAACAGGCTCCAGGCTCTGAGCCATCAGCCCAGAGCCTGACGCGGGGCTCGAACTCACGGACCGCGAGATCGTGACCTGGCTGAAGTCGGACGCTCAACCGACTGCGCCACCCAGGCGCCCCTGTTTTTCTGCTTTTTAAAAACAACGACATTGTTGGGGTGCCTGTGTGGCTCAGTTGGTTAAGTATCGGACTCTTGGTTTCAGCTCAGGTCATGATGTCACAGTTCGTGAGTTTGAGCCCTGTGTCGGGCTCTATGCTGACAGTGCAGAGCCTGCTTGGGATTCTCTGTCTCCTCTCTCTACCCCTCCGCTGCTGTCTCTGTCTCTCAAAATAAATAAATAAACATTAAAAAAAAATAAGGACGCTGTAGGACATACCTACATCAGGTTCAGAGATGAGGTAGTAAAGTAAGAGCAAAAGTTTTTCTCTCTTCGGTTAAGACAGTTCTCTATAATTTCCAGCAAGAGTTCCAGCTTTCTTGGACTTTCAGCCTCCATTTCTACAGAACCAAGTCAGGCTGTGAGTGAAAGACTCCTAGATATTTATATTAGAGCTCTTTCAGTTACAAGTCTCAGAATCCTACCTACTGGCCTGGGCAAAAAAGAGTAATTTCTTGGCTCATTTAACTGAAAAGTCCAAGGTGGTGGGTAAGGTGCTCCAACAATTGTAATTATAACTTTATCTCTGGGTTCTCTTTGCTCTTTTGGTTTTATTCTCAAAGGCTCTCCTCATATGGCAGCAAAGGTCACCAGTGATTTCAGACTTACCTTTTATCCAGGCCAGTGTCCCCACAGAAAAGAAACTACCATTTTCTCAATAACTCCATTTGGAACTCAAGACATAAGTTTCACTTGCCCATTTCTGAAGAAGTACCTGTGGCTAGGAGCCTGTGATGTTCTGATTGTCCAGGACTCGGTAGTGTGCCCACATGTGAATTTCAGGGGACGGGTTAGAGCAGGCAGGGGTCACTGCCACTTGTATCACATGGACTGAAATGCTAAAGGAATGGCTCATCACCAAAAGGAAGAATGAGTGCTGGGCAGGCAAAAACAACAGACGTCTACTGGGTATGGAGTTGGAAAGGACATCTGTGCTTTTGTGCCCCAAAAACTCAACTGCAGAATAAGGAGCTGCTTCTCTTCCTGATGTGCTTACTTTATACCAGCAAAGTCAAAAATATATAAAACAGTAAAAGCTTATTCCATCCCCCATGTATTTTACACCTTACTTCATAGTTAGGGATTCTATAAACATGTAGTTATTTGAACTAAGCTTATATTCCTTGCCTTGGTCATGAAATCATTAGAATAACCCCCCCCCCCCCCATAATAGTTCATAATATGTCCAGTTTCCAATTATCCATCCCCATAGAGAAGAATACTCTTCTGGATAACAAAAATATTATTTATTCTTTACTTGAGAAACCATGTTCATTCTTTAATGTGTTTCTAGAGAAGCCTGCTCTGTTTTGAACAAAATTGTGAAATAGTAAAACCAATATTTCTCTTAACACAAATAGGAGTGCCTGGGTGGCTCATTCAGTTAAGCATGACTCTTCATTTTGGCTCAGGTCATGATTTCGAGCCTTGTATCAGATTCTCTTCTGGGTGTGGAGCCTGCTTAAGGTTCTCTCTCTCCCTCTCTGCCTGCCCCTCCCCTGTCAGTAGAGCTGACTAAGTCAGCTGGCTGACTTAGTCAGTAGAGCATGTGACTCTTGATCTCGGGGTTGCGAGTTTGAGACCCATACAGGTGTAGAGATTACTTAAAAATGTATATACGTGTGTGTATACACACACACACATATATATATGTATATGACAAAACTTTAACCTCTCTGATTTTCTGCAAAATTTACTTGTGCATGAAGAGAAGGAAACAAGAAACTACCAGGAACGACACAGTCCTCTTACCTTACCATTTTCCCATGCTAGGTTTCCCAAAACCTTTTTTTTTTCACTTTGCCAAACTACAGAAACCCTTCTATTAACTACCAGCCAACTTAAAAGAAAATGCCAGGAATTAACTTGGTGTACATGTATGTGTATGGATATCTGAGTCCACTGTGTTCTGAGTATGGTTCAATATGAGCTAAGCCTTTAAGCTTGGCTTTTAGCCTCTTCCAGTCCAAGATCTCTCATGGAATCCAAACAGTCCAGAAATGTTTCCATGTTCCTGAGGATAGATACTACATACAGAAACACTTACACTACTTAAGTTCTGAATATGTAGTTTATTACCTAGAGCTTAAGTTCCTTCATTCATTTATTAAACAAACATTTTTTGAGTGCCTACTGTATAGCAGGCACTAGCCTAGAGCTAAGCACATAGCAGTAAATAAGATTAAATCCCTGTGTGTGGTAATAATCTAACTGGGATAAACAAAATAGGAATTTAAGGCACTAGGAGATTCCAAGTCCAAAAGGAATCGAAGCATTGGAGATAACCTCATAACTGTCCTAATTGTGTCGAGGCATTTAAAATCATACCTAATGTTAGACCAGTCCAGTTCCCTGAAAGGAGGCTTACACTGAACTGGTATTAATCCATACTCAGAATTGTTAGAGTTTAATTTGACTGGAGATTTATAGGAGAAAATCCTTGGCACCATGGGACAATGATATGTTCTTTTAAGTTAAAAGATGCTTTTTATGAAAATTTTAACTTACATATATATCTTTTCTAGTTATCACTGTTCCTAATTTTGTTATGCTTAAATTGTGTGATAAAAAAAATACTTGGTTTTATAATTTCCAAAAAGAATCATTGAATAGGAAAACATGAAAAGCAGGGCATTTAAAATAATTTCAGGAAATATCCAGCCTATTAAACTTGTGTTCATAACTGAGATAGCACTGAGTAGTTGATGGTCATGTGCAAAGAGCCTAAACTAGAATGGATACAATGTGTGTGTCAGTTATGTATCAGTAGAAATAAGTTAATTAAACATCACATAGTCAAAGTTAAAAACCATTGAAATTTTTCAAATTTCTAAAACACTTTAGAAGTTTTTAATTTCATATCTGTTAGGAAAAAACAAAACATATCCCCTACCCTCACACCTTACTAGAAAACAAGTTCCAACAGCAATGAGATTTAAATGTTAAAGACAAAACTATAAAGCTTGTGAAAGGATATTTTCATGATAGGAGAAGATTATTTAAAAGTGGATGCAAGGGGCGCCTGGGTGGCTCAGTCGATTAAGCGGCCGACTTTGGCTCAGGTCACGATCTCGCGGTCCGTGAGTTCGAGCCCCGCGTCGGGCTGTGCTGACAGCTTAGAGCCTGGAGCCTGTTTCAGATTCTGTGTCTCCCTCTCTCTCACCCTCCCCCGTTCATGCTTTGTCTCTCTCTCAAAAATAAATAAACGTTAAAAAAAAAAAATTTAACGGGGCGCCTGGGTGGCGCAGTCGGTTAAGCGTTCGACTTCAGCCAGGTCACGATCTCGCGGTCCGTGAGTTCGAGCCCCGCGTCAGGCTCTGGGCTGATGGCTCGGAGCCTGGAGCCTGTTTCCGATTCTGTGTCTCCCTCTCTCTCTGCCCCCCCCCCGTTCATGCTCTGTCTCTCTCTGTCCCAAAAATAAATAAATGTAAAAAAAATAAATAAATAAATGCAAGAAAAATATAAAAAAAAAATTTAAAAAAACCATCTTGTTTAAAAAAAAAAAGATAAAAGTGGATGCAAAAAGTACTACTATAAAGTATGTGTTTTATAAATTGACTACATTAAAATTAATAAGTTATGGTGCTATGCTATCCAAAGACATTGTTAAGACAGTAAAGAGTCAAACCACAAAGTAGAAAAAGATTTTTGCAACGTGTGTAAGTAACAAAGGTTGGTATGTAGAAAATATGACAACTCATCGCGGCGCCTGGGAGGCTCAGTCAGTTAAGCGTCCGACCTCGGCTCAGGTCATGATCTCACAGTTCATGAGTTCGAGCCCCATGTTGGACTCTGTGCTGACAGCTTGAAGCCTGGAGCCTGCTTGAGATTCTGTCTCTCTGCCCCTCCCCTAGTCGCTCTCTGTCTGTCTGTCTCTCTCTCTCTCTTAAATATAAAAAATAAAACATAAAAAATTTTTTTTAAAAACTCATCAAATTAACAATCAAAAGGTAATCCAAAGAAAACTGGCAAGAGACTTAAACAGGTGCTTCACAAAATGGCCAATAAACATTTGAAAAGGTATTTAAAACCTCCTTAGTAATCAGGACAATATGAACTAGAAGTGCTTTTTGCAAATAGTTGACTGACTAACAGTCATTCTCACATATTCCCTAGAGCTGGAATACAAAAATCTCTTGGGTAAATCTGTCTGTTTACTTTCCTTTTTGAGCAAATTCTAAAGACCACCTCACTTCACTTTCTCATTTGCCTCCACGAATCAGAATTAATAAGACTAATATTTAGCTATTCTTTCCCCTGATTGATTAAACATCATTTGAGAATCCAAACTTCATCTAGACTTGCATGTTTCCAATTATCATTTTTATATACTAACATCAAAGCGCTTTATTATATATAAGAATATATCATTAGGTGGTATAGTATGATATACGTACAAAACAAGATTTTAATTTTAAAAGCATCTTATGTCTCAAGAGAAAATAAAAATTTTGAGAAATATCTTGTGATGTTTTAATCTATCTTGATCTCCTGAGATGATAGTAAATCTTTAGGAAAACTTGATAACATATTATTCATATAGTTCAGTTCAATAAATATTTACATAGGACCTCTCATGTTCTAGGCACTGTACAAGGCACCGAAAGGAAAAAAAAGAGTTGGATAAGATCCATTTCTTCCTTTAAAGGAGCTTCTAGCAGGAGAGATAGCAGTTTAGTATAGTTGTAACCTAGAGAATTAGGGAGTAATGATAAGGAAAGAGGAAAATGGATACCAGGCCAGACGAAGACATCTGAAGACCATTCTGGAAACAATGGAGAGTCATTACAGAGTTTAAACCTGAGGCGGAACATAATCAGATTAAATTTTAGAAGAGTCATTCTGGTGTGAGGCTTTGAATCCCCAACTGGCATTTAAAAAAGAGAAAGTTGACTGGCAACATTTGGTTCCTAGTGGAGATTGGAGACCATAACTTCGCAGAAGTACCAGTCCGCAAATGCACTATTTACTCTAGCAATATTTGGTGGCCAAGTATAAAATCAGTTTTGCAATTATACTGGGTAGGTAGAAAATAAGCTGGAATGATAAGAGAATTAAGGGTATTGAAAGATAGTTTGTGATGTGTTGGTTCATGTACAACTAGTCTAAATAAGAAAGAAAGTTAAAACGGAAGAGTATTGGCAACTTGAGGTGTGGGGAGTAAAGGTTGAGATAAGGGCACTGGAGTTCTTGATGAGGCTGAAGAAGAAATATAGTAGGAGTGAGGGACAGAGAGCAAAGTGAACAGGAAATTGTGTTCAGAGTATAACAGTTTATGTTTTCAGAGTCAAGATATTTTGGGATGAAATAGGTTCTGTATGACCATGGAAGTGAATGACTGATGTGTGGAAGAGATGACAGTCAGTGACATTTAGCAAGTCTAGGAACAAAGGCATAATTAATATGGTCATCTATAGTGAATGTGGAGTGGAGAAGGCTCTGAGCCAGGCTCCGAAGCCTCCAGTGGATGTTGGGAAAGGAACGGTAGGCCTTGAGATGACAAAGAAAATGCTATGGGAGTGATAGAGCTGGATGGCCATGACTCAGAAGATGGAGCTACTGCGTGTGGGGGAAGACATCTAGACGGGCCATTGGGAAGACAGAGGAATGCTAACCTACCTCTGTGCCCAAGTCACGGGAGTGGTACAGAATAAATAGCCTCCTCTGGATGGCTACAGAGGAAGGATTCTTCTCAGAGTGGAGCAAATAGTTTAATGGAGTGCTCTACAAGTTAGTGTGACAGACTTGTTTACAATAAAACATTCTAAAATAGTGATTGTTAAACTTCTTTTGAGTCTTGGACACTTTGACTATCTAATAAAAGTTATAAACCTTTCCCTGAGAAATTTTATTATAAACACAAAAATAAGTTTTCTTTATTTTTTATTTTTAAGTAATCTCTATACCCAACATGGGGCTCAAACTCACAATCCCGAGATCAAGAGCCATATGCTCCACCAACTGAACCAGCCAGATGCCCCAATACAAAAATAGCTTTAAGGACTTGCTCTCCTCTCCCTAAAACCTTTCTGGGATCCAGTCTTCAGAACCCCTGTTCTATAAAAAGTATAGTAGAGAATATAAGAGCAAATCTGCAGGAGGGAGGAGAAAATAAGCAGTATTTAGATAAGATAAACAGAGAAGATAGACACCCTGAAGAATGGTGGGAATTTCTGGCAGGTGGCCTCAAGTTAGCTTCAGATAGAAATCTATAAAGTTGTAGACACAAGCCAAGATCCCTGTATTAGAGGTTTATTGATGCCAGGAAGGTTTTGGTCAGTACTCAAACTAATTTGCCAACCTAATTCCAAATAAGATTGGTCTCTAGTGGACTTGGACGTGGACCAGCAACTTGCATACACAGCCTCTGACTGAAAGCATCGAATTAGAAATAATCTAATGAGCCATACATTCTTTTCTCTAAAGGCCCAATATCTCTGTCAGAATAAACTGGCTTTTTAGAATTGAACAAGTTTATTAAGATATGTAAAATGCCAAAACTTAAGAAAAAAGAAACAGAAAAGGTGACTAAGCCAACAAATACATCGAATATTAATCAAAGGCATCTCCCTTTAAAATTTTTCTCAGCTCAGTTGTCTTCGTGGGTAAATTCCACCAGACCCACAAAGTTGAGATTATACTTACATTACACAAATAGTTCAAGAAAATAGAAAAATGGAAAACATTATGCAACTAATTTCATGACACTAGTGTTTGATTCTAAAACATCATCCTTATATCCTTTTCACAATGCTGAGCTGAAGATATGAATAAAGAGGAAAGCAAGGAAAAGACAGGCCCATTTTATTTATGAACAGGCAAAAATATAGTAGGTAACCAAATCCAATATTCTATTTAAAAATACCTACTAAGCTGTTTTTCTCCAGTAATAAAATTGAAAACGTAATAAGAATTTAAAGGAAGTATCTTCAGGCTGGTTTCATCACAGCTTTAGTTTTAACAGTCTCTAGTAATCTACAGAAATTGAAAATTAGTGTGAAGTCAAATGCAGTGGTATTGATAAGATATGTCTCACGCAACAGATGCCAACATCAGTAGCTCAGACAGTTGTCCAGAAGGAAAATGGCCTGCAGCACACCCGGAAGATGCTGCATGTTGGTGATCCAAGTGTGAAAAAGACAGCGGTCTCCCTGCTGAGGAATTTGTCTCGGAATCTCTCTCTGCAGAATGAAATTGGTGAGTCAGCAAACGTGTCTTGATGTAGTGAATACATATCGAAAATATAAATTCAGGGGCACCTGGGTGGCTCAGTTGGTTAAGCATTCGACTCTTGATTTTGGTCATGATCTCATGGTTTGCAAGATCAAGCTCCATGTCAGGCTCTGCACTGACGGCACAGAGCCTGCTTCGAATTCTCTCTCTCCCTCTCTATCTGCCCCTTCCCTCCCTCCCCTCTCTCTGAAAATGGGTAAATAAACTTAAAAAAAAGAAAGAAAAGAAAATATAGGGGCATCTGGGTGGCTCAGTCAGCTAAGCATCTGACTTCAGCTCAGGTCATGATCTCGTGGTCCATGAGTTCAAGCCCTGCGTTGGGCTCTGTGCTGATAATTCACAGCCTGGAGCCTGCTTTGGATTCTGTGTCCCCCTCTTTCTCTGCCTCTCCACCACTTATGCTCTCTCTCTCTCTCAAAAATAAATAAACATTAAATTTTAAAAAAATACAAATGCAACAAAACATTGTCTGTATCACTTTTTTTTTTTTTTTTTTTTTTGCAATGATGAACTGAAAATGTGACTAAGGAGCAAAATGTGATGAAATAGACCTGGCCTTTGCACCCAGGCATCAAGGGTCCGCTTTCTCCCAGGGTCTCAAATAGGATTTTTCTTCATATCCAGCATTTTGTTTTGTTTTGTTTTTGTTTTAATTACTATAGAAGGGAAACTTAGACCTAATTATAATTAACAAGGTAAGTACATATTTGATGTTTTTGTGCCTTCAGTTGTATCATTGTGGATAGTCTTTTTAACCTATGCACCTGGCTTTCATGATGCTCTCTGGGTGGCCTATTTAAGCACTGCTCTTCTCAAACATTGAAAGTGTACACAGAGTGGTATTCACTTTAGAAGCTTGGTCCTTGGGGTGCCTGGGTGACTCAGTCAGTTGAGTGTCCGACTCTTAATTTCGGCTCAGGTCATGATCCGTGGTCGTGGGATTGAGCCCTGCATCGGGCTTCACTCTAAGCATGGAGCCTGCCTGGGATTCTCTCTCTGTCTGTCTCTCTCTCTCTCTCTCTCTGCCCATTTCCCCCGTTCACTCTCTCTCTCTAAAAAAAAAAAGAACAAGAAGAAGAGACTTGGTCCTTGTTGCACTAGAAAAAAAATGAATGAACAGATCACACACAAAAAAAGACAAAAAGGAGGAGTATACTGAATAGTGGATTCAGCATAGATGGTTTTTAAATGAATACAGTGAAACATTTGCTTTATTTTTGAGAGTCTTTATTATTGACAAAGGTGATAACTATTTACACCATCAAATAATGTTTTCATTTGCTTTATACATAGAAATGCCGATAAATACTTGTGAGTCAAGTCAAAAACTATAAAATGAGATAATAGGAAAATAATGCCAAAAATCAGTCATGCTTCTAAGGCTCCATAAATTAGTCATTTCTGACAACTTGAAAACTAGTTTTTCACAAAATTCCACTAAATTTATAAACAAATGCTCATTTGTTTTGGTGGACACACACACACACACACACACACACACACAGCACCAGAGATACTGAAGTCTGATTATGTCTTAATAATGTCATTTCCAAAGCCAACCAGCAGCACAACATTGGAGAGGTAGTTTCATACAATGGTTTCTTGCCCATAATAAATATAGAGAGAGCCTGGAAATTTTTCAGAGAATATGAAAGAAACCTTGCCGTAGGCACTCTGAAAATTATGAAAGTGTTCTCCTCATTGTCTTTTGTGGACTTTTGTGTTGCACTTTAATCAGGTATATTATCTTTGACTTTTTTTTTTCTTTCCCTAAAGGAAATGTTGACTCCATCTTTAAAACAGTGCAGATGGAAATAACTGTGCTCCACACATTATGCATGGGCCTTCAGGGCAAAAATGCTGTTGGTCTCAGGTTCAACCATCCTCTAACTGTTGGGAAGATACAAATACAGCCCCATACTTTATTTTTTTATAAATAAGCATTGTATTTAATTCTTCAATGGAGCGGGAAATGACCTTGGCAGAATCAAGGTTTTTTTTGTATTTCACTACACTTAATGTTTATCTATTTTCTTTGTTTACCTACTTTGAGTGACTTCTGGCCTTCATACATTGCATCTTAAATTTTGTTGACAAGCTTGGGTAATTACAATATTCATACTTTTTTTTTCCGTTAACAATTAATGGCTTAGCAATGTGACTTCTCGTTCCATATTTGTCACTTTTAACCAGAAGCTAGGTAAGTGGAAAATCATTGTTCTGGATGGTTTTATTAAATAATAACAACATCAATTAAAAAAAGATACGTGTTCATTTAAAAAATTCAAGAAATTAAGAAAAGCATAATAAATGAAGCAAAAAATACTTCCTCTTACCACTTGGAAAATAACCATTGGTAACATTAGGTGAATATTATTCCTGAGATCTCTCTATACCTATCTACCTATGATAAAGTTTAGACAAAGAGAGAACTAAATAAATCATGCTATTAAAATTGGATCATACATCTAGTGTATTTTAACAAAATAAAAGCAAACTGAATGATACAGAATAACTTCAAATACATTTTTCATTACATTTCAGGCATGTTTTAGAGATTGTGATAATGTGTGCTCGAGTTTGTCTCAGTCCTGATCTCTAACTCTTGGCCAAATCTAGAAGAATGTCTTAATTGCATGTGTAGCAATCTTAGTCTCCTCAATCACCAATAGTTCATCTTGTTGTAACATTCATGTCATGTGTGTGCAATGTGTCCGTAGCCCGTAAAAAGATAAAACAGAAAGAAACAAAGGAAAGAAGAAAGGGGAGTCAAAGAAGAAGGGGAAGAGGGAGGAAAGTTTCTATTCCAATATCTATATTTATTCCAGTTTGTCATTTTAGTGGTCCTGTTAATTCAAGTGCCATGTAACCTGTAGGTGATGCCTACTGAGCATTATAGGGAGGACCAGTGTTTTGTTAAATAGGTCTGGCCTTCTCCTTCATTATGGAATAGATCCAAAGTATTATTATGTTACAGTCACATCAGAGTTTATGGTGACCTGCCTGATCCAAATCCTCTTACTAATGTAGTAGTTTGCACTAAAAGTTAGTTTTGGGGCGCCTGGGTGGCTTAGTTGGTTAAGTGTCCGACTTGAGCTCAGGTCATGATCTCATGGCTTGTGAGTTCGAGCCCCGCATCAGGCTCTATGCTGACAGCTCAGAGCCGGGAGCCTGCTTCAGATTCTGTGTCTCCCTCTCTCTCTGCCCCTTTCCCACTCATACTCTGTCTCTTTCTCTCAAAAATAAATAAACATTGAAAAAAAATTTTTTAAGTTCAATTTGTTTTATGCAGCCTGTAACTGTGATGAGGCTTTTATCTGTAAAATTCTGATGAGATTATCTGTTATTTTTTTGGCAATTTTTAAATGTTAATTCCAGTGTAGTTGCCATACAGTGTTCTATTAGTTTCAGGTGTACAATATAGTGATTCAACAATTCCATACCTTACTCAGTGCTCATCAAGATAAGTGTACTTTTAATATCCCTTTACCTATTTCACCCATCTCCTCACCCATCTCCCCTCTTGTGACCATCAGTTTCTTCTCTATAGTTAAGCATCTGGTTTTTTTTTGTTTTGTCTCTTTTTTTCCTTTGTTTATTTGGTTTGTTTCTTAAATACTACATAGGAGTGAAATCATATGGTATTTGTCTTTCCTTGACTGAATTATTTTACTTATTAGCATTATAGTCTCTAGCTCCACCCCTGTTGTGACAGATGGCAATATTTCATTCCTTTTTATGGTGAATAATATTTCATATAATACACCCACACCCCGCATCTTCTTTATCCATTCATCTATCAGTGGACACTTGCGCTACTTCTGTAATTTGGCTATTGTAAATAATGCTGCAATAAACATCGGAGTGCGTAAATCCCCTTGAATTAGTGTTTTTGTATTCTATGGGAAAATACCCAGTACTGCGATTACTGGATGGTAGAGTAGTTCTATTTTTAATTTTTTGAGGAACCTCCATAGTGTCTTCCACTGTAGCTGCACCAATGTGCATTCCCGCCAACAGCACACGAGGGTTCCCCTTTCTTCACATCCTCATCAACACTTGTTGTTTCTTAAGTTTTTTATTTTAGCCATTCTGACAGGTAAGAGGTAGTTTTTCATTGTAGTTTTGATTTGTATTTCCCTGATGATAAGCAGTGGTAAGCACCTTTTTATGTGTCTGTTAGCCATCTGTATGTCTTCTTTGAAGAAATGTCAATTCATGTCTTATGCCCATTTTTTTTAATTGGATTATTTGTGTTTTGGAGGTGAGTTGTATAAGTTCTTTATATATTTTGCATACTAACCCTTTATCAGACATATCATTTGCAAATATCTCCTCCCATTCCAAAGTTGTCTTTAGTTTTGCTGGTTGTTTTCTTTGCAGTTCAGAAGCTTTTTCTTTTGATATAGTCCCAGTAGTTTATTTTTGCTTATGTTTCCCTTGCCTCAGGAGACAGATCTAGAAAAATGTTGCTATGGCCAATGTCAGAGAAATTACTGCCTGTGCTTTCTTCTAGGACTTTTATGGTTTCAGGTCTCACACTGAAGTCCTTAATCAATTTTGAATTTATTTTTGTGTATGGTGTAAGAAAGTGGTCTGGTTTCATTCTTTTGCATGTTGCTGTCCAGTTTTCCCAGCACCATTTGTTGAAGAGACTGTTATTTTCCCATTGGGTATTCTTGCCTCCTTTGTCGAAGATTAATTGAATATAATTGTGGGTTTATTTCTTTGTAGCCTCATGCTTTCGTAAGATGATCCACTGATAAACCTCCCCTCATTTTAATTACACTTAAATTCACTTAATTCCATGATGTCCATCTAAATTCAGTGGAAAGAAAATTCACATTCTCAAGGCCTTTAATTCTGTGATTTAACATATTAAAAGGAGGAAGCCTTCTGATAATAATTTGTTTCTATTGGGAGATTACTACTTGCAGGGTGCTGTGATCAATTAACACATTAACTCATTTAATCCCTCACAACAACCCTGTGAAGTAGATACTATTATTATCCCATTTTATAGATTAGGACAATGCAGCATTGAGAGGTTAAGCAACTTGCCCAAACCACACAGCCATTGGGTGGCAGAGGCAAGACTGAAACGGAAGAAGTGTGGCTTCAGAGACTGAGCTCTGAGCTCTAAACACTGTGCTGTGATGCTTTAATAACCGTGGAAAACAGAGTTCAGGTCTTTGAGCAGAAAGTGTGTCTTTCCTGCCAATCAGGTCCACATATTATCAAAGGATGACAATTGTTCAGTTCCTTTTTTGCACACCTCTCTGTTCTAGGCATAGTGATTCATGCTGGAAATACAGAGATGAATTTGATAATTGTTCTCAGGAGCCCATAGCCCCACTTGCAATTCAGACAGGCACATAACTAATTACAATCCAGTATTCTAGAGAAGTGCGCAGTTCAGGGTGCCACATAAACTCAGATGAAAAACAACAAAATTGGGATACCTGGGTGGCTCAGTTGATTAAGCGTCTGACTTCGGCTCATGTCATCGTCTCACAGTTGGTGAGTTTGAGCCCCATGTCGGGCTCTGTGCTGACAGCTCAGAGCCTGGAGCCTGCCTCAGATTCTGTGTCTCCCTCTCTCTCTGCCCCTCCCCTGCTCATACTCTGTCTCTCTCAAAAATAAACATTTAAAAAAAATTTTTTTGAAGAAAATTAAGCAGAAGTTTTCATTATACAATCATGATAAACACAACACTGTATTCAAGAGTTGTGAGGAGAAATAGAAGCAGGAGAAATAGATAGCCAGGAACTTACATACAGAGTGAAAAAATAAAATAGTTTTTTTCTTTTTATTTTTTTTTAATTTTTTTTTAACGTTTATTTATTTTTGAGACAGAGAGAGACAGAGCATGAACGGGGGAGGGGCAGAGAGAGAGGGAGACAAAGAATCGGAACCAGGCTCTGAGCCATCAGCCCAGAGCCCGACGCGGGGCTCGAACTCACGGACCGTGAGATCGTGACCTGAGCCGAAGTCAGACGCTTAACCGACTGAGCCACCCAGGCGCCCCTCTCTTTTTTAAATATTAGTATTATTTGTACATTGATGAAACTAAGCAGTACAGATAATTTTTTTAAAAATTATCGGTCACCGTCAATATTGTTGTAGAAGAACAAGTCCTATTCATATGTTAGTGTATTTCTTCTCAGGTTTCTTTTGCGTATTTTCTTTTCTAATGTTTATATTATGGATTATTTAAGTATATTAATTTTTCAGAAAGAATATTAAATATTTTCTTGCGTTACATGTTTCATAAATATTTGGGGGATGTATAATATTCTTTGCAGCTTGGTTTTTGATAGTATCCTATCACTGAGTTACTTGGGCATTTTATCATTTGTCACTTATAGATAATACTATAATAAAAATCTCTGCATAAAGCTTCTTCTATTTTTAAAGTGATATCTTTAGGATGAATTTCCAGAAGTGGAATTATTAAATTAAAGGATGTGCAAGTTTTTTAAATTCTTGATGTTTCTGTCAAATTGTCATTGTCATTTCTATCAAAAGATTTCCAGTGTACTGAGCACTGAGTATCCTCTTTTTAAGAATCTTTTTAAAAATTGAATAATAGATTACATCTTTCCATATATTTCTTAACCAGTTGTGTTTCTTTTTAAAATATTCTTTACCCAAAATATCTTGGGATATTCAGATTAAGAGACAACCTTTTTAATCAAGTATTCTTCTTCTTTCATTTTATAGCCAAAGAAACTCTACCTGATTTGATTTCCATAATTCCTGACACAGTCCCGAGTACTGACCTTCTCATTGAGACTACAGCCTCTGCCTGCTACACATTGAACAATATAATCCAAAATAGTTACCAGAATGCACGGGACCTTCTAAACACTGGGGGCCTGCAGAAAATCATGACTATCAGCTCAGGCAATGTGTAAGTCCTGTAGTATCTGCCTGTTGGCTCTCTTCCCTTTCCTCACTACCACTCCCAACACCCATCTGTAAATCTAGCTGTGAATGTGCAATCATTGAGGACCATGGGTAAGGTGGCCAAAGAACGAGATTGTAACGCTGGGCCAAATCATTTGGTTCAATCCTTAGTAATCAAGCAAGTGAAAGACTGAATTCTCCAAGCCCAATAGTTGCCCATTATCTTCTAAAGTATCCAGCTAGAGGCACCTGGGTGGTTCAGTTGGTTAAGCATCCGACTTCTGCTCAGGTCATGGTCTCACAGTTACTGAGTTTGAGCCCTGCATCAGGCTCTGTGCTGACAGCTCAGAGCCTGGAGCCTGTCTCCATTCTTTGTCTCCCTCTCTCTCTCTGCCCCCCCACCCCTGCTCATGCTCGCTCTCACGCTCTCTCTCAATCTCTCTCTCAAAAATAAAATTAAAAATTAAAAAATTAGGGGCACCTGGGTGGCTCAGTCAGTTAAGCATCTGACTTTGGCTCATGATCTCCTGGTTCATGCACTTGAGCCATGTCAGGCCCTGTGCTGACAGCTCAGAGCCTGGAGCCTGCTTTGGATTCTGTGAGTCCTTCTCTCTCTGCCCCTCCCCAGCTCGCGTTCTCTCTCTCTCTCTCTCTCTTTCTCTCTCTCTCTCAAAAATAAGTAAACATTAAAAAAAAAAAAAACCTTAAAAATAAAAATAATTTAAAAATTTTTTAAATGAAGTATCAAGCTAGTCAAATGCCATATCTTCTCTGGGTAGCACATTCCAGCCTTTTATTGACCTAACAAATTCATTTATTTCCCAGAGCCATAACTATGATTTAAGAATAGGAGAATATAGGCAATGTGGAAGTCCTGTGGACAGGGATTGCCCTTTTCCTCACTTAAATCTGGAGCCAGTATCACCCCAGTGGCTTAAAAGAAGCAGTGATAACACAAGAAGTAGGAGGCAACATAATCAAATTCTTGCTTTCTTGGTTTTCTCTATCACATCTCTTCCACGTCTTATTCCCTTTTGAGAATAGAAGTTCTAATGCATATAAGTCATTCCACATCGCTGTTTCTGTGTCTTTACAT
Organism: Herpailurus yagouaroundi; assembly: GCF_014898765.1. Lineage (NCBI taxonomy): Eukaryota > Metazoa > Chordata > Mammalia > Carnivora > Felidae > Herpailurus > Herpailurus yagouaroundi. The sequence goes on from NW_024412407.1 coordinate 16,771,562, forward strand.
TTTCCCCATTAAAAAAAAAGTGAGGAAGAGAATGAAAAACCTTGTATAACAAAATCATTATTATTAGTTAATTTAGAGATATGGGATCCAAAGAGGGCATGAAGATTATTATATTTTTCTCTCTATACAATTCTGAAGTGTTTGACTTGTTAAATACAAGTTACTTTTATAAATAACCAAGCAAGAGAAGAAATGTTACAGCCCAATTATAATGAGTTGCAAAGCAAACAGACTTTACCTCTGGTAGACAAATGTGTGCTTGACCACACAGGGGCAAGCCTAGGGGTCTGTGGAATCCTGGAGTACTTGTGCTCTGCAGCCCCACTCTGGCAAGCCTCATAGGGAAGGAAGACCATATTCAGAGTCACAGGATAAAACGGAGCACTGGTTAGAATGTGAGTTCCCCGAGTCAGAATATCCACCTGTCCCCAGTGCCTGGCAGAGAGCAGTTACTTAATTTGTGGAAAGATTGAATGATTACTGTTTAAAACAGAAATGACTCTTCCGAGTAGTCATCCATGCTCCTAAGCAAATCTCAGTAAGACCTATGATTTTAATTATTTGAGTATTCAGACACATGAGAACTCATGTTCTTTAATTATTTGAGTATTCAGACACATGAGATCTCATAAGCACATGAGAACTTTTGGAAACTTCTTATAGCTTAGCAACAAATGGGGATGTCTGACTCTGTTACTTCCTTTTTGCCTTGAGTGTCCATCCATTTGTGAACCAGTCCTCATATGCCCTGTCTCCAAAAAAAAAAAAAAAAAAAAAAAAAAAAAATCAACAAGGAGCTTCTACCAGATGTGCCTGCTTTTCCATCCTTGTGAGAGTGTTGGGTAACTGACCTGTAATTTAAGAGCTAGACTGGAAATAAGTTGCCATATATAGCATTTTTTTTTCAAAGAAATAATTTCAAAGTGCCAAACAACCAGTTGATAAACTATGAATATAAAACATTTGCAATTCAAGGACACTTTCCAATTTTAGATATCAGAGACCCATAGTCTTCATGGATTTATGGGTACTTCAGTATTAGCAAGTGAGTCCAAGAACTCCATGAAGTACTAAAAGAATCTGTGAGGTGCTGATTTGGCTTCCCCTTCATACAAGTCTGGTATGGAAGAGAAAGGCTCTTAGCCAAAGAATGACCCCAAGATGTGCTTCTCCATACAGTACTGCATTTTTAGTTCATGGTTGCCTGTTTACAAATGCCCATGATATGAAAAATTAAATCTTTGTTTCTTTGGGGGCCCCTGGGTGACTCAGTTGGTTAAGCGTCCAACGATTTCAGCTCAGGTCATGATCTCACGGTTTGAGAGTTCGAGTCCCACATTGGGCTCTGCACTGACAGTGTGGAGCCTGCTTGAGATTCTCACTCTCCCTCTCTTCCTCTCCCTGCTCACGCACTCTGTATCTCAAAAGGAATAAACATTAGAAAAAAAGCTTTGTTTCTTTGTTAGAAGACAAAATTTGGCCGTATGCGATTTGAGGTGATGGAAAAGAGAGCTCTAAGAAAGCAGAGAACCTTAGCCAGAAATAGGAAGTTCAGTACAAATTTAAAAGTGAAACATCAAAAACTAATAAGTACAGTGTTCATTTCTGTGGTGACTTGGCTATATAAGAGGAGTGCATTTTCCATTTGCTCTATACAAGAACAAAGAAATTTTGAAACTATTTTAAATGTTTCAAGAATTTATTAACTTGAAAATATCACTCCTGGGGCGCCTGGGTGGCGCAGTCGGTTAAGCGTCCGACTTCAGCCAGGTCACGATCTCGCAGTCTGTGAGTTCGAGCCCCGCGTCAGGCTCTGGGCTGATGGCTCAGAGCCTGGAGCCTGTTTCCCATTCTGTGTCTCCCTCTCTCTCTGCCTGTCCCCCGTTCATGCTCTGTCTCTCTCTGTCCAAAAAAAAAATAAACTTTAAAAAAAAAAATAAAAAAAAAAAAAAAAAGAAAATATCACTCCTAATTCATAGAGTAGTGTAGGAGGTATATATGTTTTTCAGTCCTGCTTTTCTGCATTTGTATTCTATAAATATATATTATAAACATACAAATATATTTCTATTCTACAAATAGTATATAATATTTAATATAAACATATTTAATTGTGTTTAATGTAATATAAAATAAATGAAAATAGTGTATACAAATATACAAATTTTATTTTGTAAGTTAATTCAAGGATTTATGGAATCTAAGGACATATTCCTTATAAATATTAGGAATATGCTCTATAAACTGATAGCCCTGTGCTAGTGGTTTTAAAAGATGAAAAAAAGTGGTTTTTTTAACCTAGTGTGGCCCCTGGCCTTCAAAGCTCAGCATCCAATTCTCTTGTCATGGTGAGTGACCTGACTTAATGGATGGCCACCAAGCAACAGCAGTTAAAGATTTATGGAATGTCTGAGGCAGCATCCAGAAGCCTCACACACTCTCACTGATCTCAGAATGCTTTCTTCCTTTTTTCAGTTATGCCTCCAACAAGGCAAGTAAAGCTGCTTCTGTTCTCCTCTATTCTCTGTGGACGCACACGGAGCTCCATAATGCCTACAAGAAGGTAAGTACACTAGAAAAGTGTTGCAGTTAATAGGCAGATAATAGTGGTCCCCTGGTGAGAGATCACTAAAAACATTTAGCATTTTCTTGGGGCACCTGGGTGGCTCAGTGGGTTGAGCCGACTTTGGCTCAGGTCATGATCTCATGGTTCATGAGTTTGAGCCCCATATCAGGCTCTCTACTGTCAGTGCAGAGCCCTCTTCAGATCCTCTGTACCCCCCTCTCTCTGCCGCTCCCCTGCTCATGTTCTCTCTCCCTCTCCCTCCCTCTCCCTCTCCCTCTCTCTCTCTCTCTCTCTCTCTCTCTCACACACACAAAAAAAATTTTTTTTTAAACTGCATTTTCTTGGATGACAGTGTTGTTACCTTTCACATATCTGTTTGCTTATTCCAAAGGCTCAGTTTAAGAAGACAGATTTTGTCAACAGCCGGACTGCCAAAGCCTACCACTCCCTTAAAGACTGAGAAAATGAAACAGAGCTCTCTGAAATCTCAACCATCCGCAGCCATAAAAAAGCCCCAGAGGAAAACACCTATTTTTCTACTTCCCAGCTCAAGAAACCTCAAAAAAGCATGCCCTGTTTCTTATCCTTTTCTATTTCCATGGTCCCCAGAATCCAGAACACAAATAATCAGAATAATAATTTTATTAGTTTTCCAGAAGACTTTTGCAAGTTTGCTACCACTAGACACTGGTAACAGGCTTGATTTTATCCTCCACTAGTAGTGGTCTTTGTGATCAGGGCTTATGGCACAGGGCCTCCTGGAAGCAAAACGTGGATTCATGTGGAATGGACGTAACAGAATAAGGAAAGAAGTCATTGTATGACTAGGATTTTAAAAGTTTGATTTACATTTACGTTCCTTTCCAGTCTCCATGTTTTGTCACTCAAATGCACGTTGTTTCACCTTTGAGCTACGTGTGTGTGGTTCTGCGGTGTTGAAACAGAATGGAAATGACGAAGAATACTGACAGAGTTATCCAGGAGAAATTTTAATGGCAAAATTATATGTTTGTTTACTCTATGCTTGTTTTTATCCTCTTGAATATTTTTTCTCTGATTTTAAATGAACTTAAAAGTTTTAGATCACAGCGTGCATGACTCTAAGAAAGTGAAATTGAAATGAAGTGATCATAGCAACTTTAAAAATCTTTTCAAAGGCAACTGTGCTTATGAAATTCAGTGTTCCCTCTAAACACCGTGTAAATGCTTTTCTTGCTCAAGGAAAATATGAATAACAACACCATTAAACGCAAATCTCTTCTGAATAGTAGGATTCAGTGTGATCTATCTCCTGGACTTTTTCAGTTACTGCCATGGGCTGATAGAAAAATGGACTCTATATTCTTCAGCTCCAAAAGGAACCTCTCAAACAGCTGGGTGAGCCCAGGGCACTGAAAACACAGCTCATTTCAATGAATTGCATCATCAACCAGCCCAACTTTGCCCAACATTTAAAAAAATAGCGCAGAGCCTCTAAATCTCATGTGATCTTCCTCAAGCCATTATTTTAAATGAAGGAAACTCTAGAGCAAAAAATGAAGACGTTATATTGAAGGAAAATATTTCAAGGCCACCCAGAAATGATATGAGAAACACTAATGTTGAAAAGTTGACAACCTCGTTTGTCGAAGCAAACACTCTGTCAAGTGTTCTTTTAACTGAGCTCTGATTAATACCATTTCCATAGAATTAGTCTTCTCAATTACAGTTCTGTTATATTTTGCTTTTTTAAAAAAAATCCAACAATGTTTGCTGTAAGAAAGTAGGAAGGAAAAATGTCTTTCAGCTCCTTTTGGCCAGAAAAGTGTAATAGAAAATAAATTCCCATTTTCAATTTGAATGTGTACTTAAGTCTTTATTACATTTAGGTATTAAAATTATTTTAATTTGAAAAGCTCAATGGAGAAGACTTAGGTTTCTATCCTAGTTCAAAATGAAATTAAATACCAATTTCTTTTTTAAATTTTTAAATGTTTATTTTTGAGAGAGAGAGAGAGAGAGAGAGAGAGAGAGAGAAAACGGGTGGGGGATGGGCAGAGAGAAAGGGAGACACAGAATCTGAAGGAGACTCCAGGTTCTGAGCTTTCAGCACAGAGCCTGATATGGGTCTCAAACCCACAAACCATGAGGTCATGACCTGAGCTGAAGTCGGACGCTTAACCAACTGAGTCACCCAGGCGCCCCTAGATGTCAATTTTTAAATACTAAAGAGAGAAATCATCTGTCTTTTCAGAGGTTTGATGAATACAGCATTTGGAGCATATTTATTCCTCCAGATAACTGAAGTATGTTCAAGAAGTTTCTATGGTTTTTAAAGCACTAGTAAAGCCTTCAATGACTTTAAACACGAAAGGAGGCAAAATAATGTTGCCTGCATTGGTATCTGTGTATGTCTGATTATTGTGTATTGTGGCATATGTGGTATGATTGACATGACATTTGAGGACTTGACCTTATAAACTTCAGTTGCTAAGGATTTAATACTTTGTAATTATTTCTATTCCTTCCCTAATTAATGCCTAAATTCTTTACTAACAAATACTTCCTATAAGAAAATGGGACTGGCTAATGACTAAAGCTTGTAAAAAAGGAGAGACCTACGAATGTGTTAGATTTTAGTAAATTTGAGTGGGTCTGTGACCCTGAAAGGATAGACTCTGTCTGATCCCCATGTCCTGCTTTGTTCACCCCGATTACCAAAACCTCACTACTTTACTCTGTAGACACCTCTGAGGAGATCCTTGTGTGGTTGAATATCCATTTGGATCACAGTTCCACACAAAAAGTTCTTTTTTTTTTTAAGTGCATATCCTGACCTTGCCCATGTCATCAAGGGAACTGACAGGCTGAGCAGGGTCTTTTCGTGTATTTGTGCTGAGAGTTCCAAAGGGCTGCTGCCTTGTCAAGAATTCTTAATGGCATTCTGGAATATAGAAGGTTGCTGCCCTGGATTTCCATCGCTGGGAACATTTGTTTATATCTGATGGAAGTCACCAAAGGGTTATCTGGCAAGATAGGGGATTAACATGTCAAACGGGAAAAGAAGCAGCATTAGAAGATAGATAAACCTCTTTAAAACAAATGCAATCACCCTCCGAAGAAGCAATTTCTTAGAATAAAAAAAGGAAATAGGAAATACATATATTTAAATATATCCTTATATACATATACATACAACTTATTTGTACTGTAGTAGGAAATGAAATTTCCTTTAAAATGTGTAAAGAACTTATGCTTTGAAATGAGGATGACTTCAGCATGTTTGTACTTGGAACAAAATTGCAGAAGCCTCAAATCGGGATCTGAGGATTAAGACAGAATTTAGAGGGCATCTGGTCAGGTCCTCCTTAAAGTGACAGAGAAGAAAAATATGCAGTCACTCATTCAGTTCAGCATCACCCTGTAACTCACCCCAGTAACCGTTGCATTAAAGTATTTGTTGTGGAAGAGAAAATAAATTTTAAAAAAGGAAACAGAATTTTCCAAATAAAATTCTCCTTTAGCTGTAACGTTCTAGTTTACAGTGGTCCTGACAGTTTCATCTCATGAAATAAACTTCAACCTTTTAAGGACTATAAGAAAAAGGAAAACTCTTCATATGATATATTCAGGAAAGAGAGATCAAAATGCCGTACATTGGTAAAAGAGCTGTTTAAGAGCTGAAGGGAAAGCATTCTGAAGCCATAGTCGGGAGACACAGTTAAAGAATCCAGCAATAGTTTGCCTGGAAGAAAGGTGCCATGTTACCTGTCTTTAAATACCTGAAGGACCATTGTATAAAAGTTGGCAGTCTTACTCTAACCAAGTAGAGGACAGACCAGGGCCGGTAAGGTCTGGGAGACCTACCTGGGAGAGTAGGTCTGACTAGACAGTAGTGACATGTATGGAGCACCCCTCACAGACTCCTTGTGAAGTATATACTCCTTTCTTTTTCTTTCTTTCTTTCTTTCTTTCTTTCTTTCTTTCTTTCTTTCT
>NW_024412407.1:16778202-16778909 GCF_014898765.1 Herpailurus yagouaroundi
TTTTTTTTTTTTTTTTTTTTTTTTTTTTTTTTTTTTACATTTACACATGAAATGATGTGAAGCAGAGAGAGGTTACATTCCAAAGAAACATAGCCCAAAAGTACTGGCAGACCATATAAAGCCAGGTGGGTTAGCTCCTCACCAGGGGTTCCTTGGAGACCAAGAATGGAAAATGTGTCTCCATGCTGGGGAATGTGGGGATCTCTTTGAAGAGTTAAGCGGGCAGTCTGACATAATGGTGAAGAGGACTCATTCTAGAACCAGACAGTCTGAGCACAAAGTGTGACTTCCCCATTTGATAGCTGGGGCAAATTTCTTACTCGGAGTCTCAGCCTTCTTTATCTGATAGGTGAGAATGATAGTAGTATTACTTCATTGGGTTCTTTTGAAGGTTAAATGTGTTCATAGTTGTAAAGTATTTAAAACAGTGTCTGACAGGGGTGCCTAGGTGCCTCAGCTGGTTGAGCATCCGACTTCAGCTCAGGTCATGATCCTGCGTCAGGTCAGAACCTGGAGCCTGCTTGGGATTCTGTCTCCCCCTGTCTCTCTACCAGTCCCCTGCTCACACTCTGTCTCTCACGCTCTCTCAAAACTAAATATTTAAAAAAAATTTTAAAAAGCGTCTGACAGTATGCAGCCAATAAATGCTAACTTACATTACTTGGAATTCCCTGGTTTGGAGGTTCTTTTCTTTTTTTTTTTTTTTT